>NC_139947.1:30595911-30613411 GCF_963454915.1 Gymnoscopelus microlampas | reverse complement strand
TTAAGAGTCTTGCTCAGGGAAAAATTTCATGTCATCGACACATATGCTGACCTGGCCGGGAATCGAACCTGCGGCAACCAGGGCCTCTGGCTCCGTAGGCGGGCTCACTAACCACTCAGCTATGGCCGCCCATTTTGGATGAATCCTTTTATTGTAATAGAAAGAGGCAGCTGTAACTGTTAAAAAGTGATTAGTTTTTGAAACGTTAAGTATAGCTTGGAATCAATGTAATGTATTTATTTATTTATTTTTATATAACTAAATCAAACATAGTTTTACGTAGGCTTATGTAATTTCACAATTTTTTGATTAAAATAAAATAAATAATTTTGATGTACCACATTCACATTATTATTATGTTTTTTACATTGAAATGTATAAAACAAAAATCCCATAGATAAAGTATGTATTTTTATAAGGAGATAAAAGTAGCTGTAACAAAAAGTTAGATGGAAAAAATAACGTTAAAATACTGGAAGCCATGTGATCCTTGGCTGCACGAGCGGTTTGTTTACATTCTAATAAGAGCGCATATAGCTCATTTGCATACGACGTTACCGTATTGATTTGATCCCACTGTTGAGCAGCCTTTCTAGGCTAGACTAGAGTCAATTAGACAGACAAGAGAGATGTTAATAAAATAAATTGCGGTCTGATATGCAAAACACCATTCACCCGGAGGAGAATGCATTTGAATAACGCATTTGATAATGTTTTAAACCATAGTATATGTTTGCCTAGCCTAGAGCAGGGGTCTTCAACAAGGGGTCCGGGACCCCGGGGGTCTTCAGAGTTACTACAGGGAGTTCGCAAAATCTATGTGAGATAGAACCTTTGCTCTCTCTTTCAGTATTTTTTACACTAACCACTTGAACCCCAGCATCCCTATTCTGGGGATGAACATTCACCGAAAATAGCAGATCTACAAGCTGACCACGCATCCTGCTGCATATATTGTCAGCTTGTAGATCTGCTATTTTTGGTGAAGAAGTTTGGCATTGAGGCAAAAAACCCACTAAGTACAGAGCCAAATGACAAGTTTACTAGTATTGAGTTTTCATATGTGGTTAAATGTCTGGAAAATACACAACATCAACATGAATCCAAAATATGAAAAAGTGTGTAAATAAACCAAATAAACAAAGAAAAACATCGACAGCCCCCCCCCCCCTTCCCCTTTTTTCTATGTTGTACATAAAGTGTTTTTTTATTATGTAGTGATGATATACATGTTTTTTGGTGCTATTTGATATGTTGATGAATTGGACACCTAGGACCACAATGGACAGAAGACCGCAAGTCCTTTTTAGACTATGTGTTTGACTGTACTAGTGCTGTTATTACATTTCTGTCTAATAAAATACTCTATCAATACAAAACAAAACAAAGTTGTGCCTCACGTTAATGATTAATGCTTTGATTTCAATGTCAATTGCAAACAATTTATCTTATCTCAAGGTACATTTTTATATCTTATCCAAATAAGAAATGCAAATGTATATAGGCTAGACTAAGCACATTCTACCTCTGATAGAGAGTATAGGCTATAAGCATGAATATTATTGGATTGCTCAATGATGATGGATTTGCGTAAAAAAAATCTATTTGGGGATTTCTTGGAGGCTAGCTGGCGTTGTGACTTACCTGTTAGCGGTGCTTTGCTGAGAATCCAATTTGCCGTGAGCGAATCCCACCTAAGGAACGATTTTTTCCCCCTCTAGTCCTCTGAAAATGTTGTGACCACATTCATGTGTCTGGTCTTTTTAAGACAGATGTAAGGCTTTCTTTGACTTTTTTGGGTCAATTTTAGTCCCTTTTAAAGCCTCATTTGGACATACATAAACGAAATGATCTTTTAATACTACAACAGACATATGAACCCAATTCTCCCCAACAACATGTCATCTTGTAGGGGAGAATTGGGTTCATATGTCTGTTGTAGTGTCTCAGAACCTATTTGTTGTGGTAGAACCTGGAGAAACTGCATTTACATTACCTTACTAATGTCAACCCTGAGTCAGGTTTGAACCGACAATCTCTTGCTTGTAAGGCCAATGCTCTACCCACTACACTAAATCGCCATATTGTGACTGTCTCTCACACACACTACTGAGATTCACCTCACATACACACTAGTGAAACCTCACACGCACACTAGTAAGGCCTCTCACACACCATAGTAAAACCTCACATACACACTAGTAAGGCCTCTCACACACCATAGCAAAACCTCACATACACACTAGTAAAAGACTTTCACACAACATAGTGAAACCTCACGCATACAGTACTGAAAATCTATCTGTTTGTCTGTCTGTCAATTTATATGTACAGTTTTTATCGGTTCATATAGTATATATCAGTGTGTTTTGCACAGTTATTTGTATAGTCTATTAGTTATTTTTCATTTTAAAATGCACCACATGGAAACAAGATACACCTTCTTTTAAGATTTTATCCAATTTGGCCTATGTAATGGTGATACTGTATAAGTGCTTTTAAATGTTACCACGGTATTCCATTCTATTCTATTCTACTCTATTCCATTCTATTTTACTCAGAGCCTTCCATAAGCTAGAACTTACTAGGACCCATGAAGATCTGTGATGTTATTTTTCTTCTTACGTCTCCATTAAAAACACAACCACCTCTGTAGGCCAACTTACAAAAAAAAAAACAGTCATAAAAGAACTGACTCATACAAAAATGAAAATAGCATATCCATATAAGAGAAATGCTGTAGTTAAAGGTAGGGTAAGTGATTTGCTTTGGTTAAAATAAGTGTTAAATAGCTCTATATTCTGATAGTACTCATTGCTATAGAGTGTTTGTTCAGTATTAGGAGTCTCTTTGTCTCTCCAGCTCTTTATAAAACAGAAAATGCATTTTCGTTTCAGTTTCAGTTTAATTTCCAATTTTATCCAACCAGGACACAGAACTCAATCAGGATACAGATTAAACAAGTGAAATTGGAAGTGATGACACTAAGAAATGAGCAAACCAAATTGGAACTGGAACACTATACAAATTAAGCTTAAAAATGGGTACTTTCTCCTGATTGGCTGAGATTTTGACACCGACCGAAAAATGTATTTTCTGTTTATTAAATAGCTGGAGACAGGGAGACATCTGTTACTGAAAAAAACACTCTATAGCAATGATTACTATCAGAATATAGTATTTTAACCTTTTAACAAAATACTATTTGTTTTAACCAAAAAATAACACTTACCCTACCTTTAATATTAGCATCAAGCAGATGTTTCAGAAACACGCTTACCAGTGACATCATCGACGGGTAATCCAAGCTAACAGAAACAGCAGTCTTTCTATTCAGAGAAAGTTAGCAAGCTATAATATAAGTCATGTTCTTCTTGCATTAATAAATGTAATAAATTAATTAAAATTAAATTTGAAATCTTCTTGTGAAATGACCAAACCTGACCACATTTGCCACTGGTAGGCAGGTCTCTGAACTGTCCACAGCCCTTCTCTGTGACACAGAGTGAGTAGGGGAAAAAATGGGTGAAGTCGTCCTTACAGTATCATTCTCTCATCCTCAATAGTCAGCAACAAAGTCCCTCCTCTTTGGTCATTTTCTCTGTGGTCCAGCAGCTCTGATGGCGTTGTTGAAGTCATAGTGTTTATATATAATATTTTTTTATTTCATTTTACCTTTTGTGTCAAGACAAGAGACAGTACACTGTATAATATAAAAAAACATAACACCACCAAAACAGACAACGCATTACAACAACAACAATAATAATAATAATAATAACTAGAAAAAGTGCTCCTCGGAGCACAACTCTCCGCCAGAAGACTTGTGTTGGGAATGTTGGGAATGTTCTATCTGTATAAGTGTCCTATCCGTCCCGTCTGTATAAGTGTCCTATCCCTCCTGTCTGTGTAGCCAATCAGATCACAGTATTGTCACGTGTCTCCCACTCGGTCACCGTATGGACCGAGTGGGAGTGAGCGAGTGGCCGGATTTTCGGTATTGGAATCTGGCTTATGACTCTTTCAAAGTGACACATGTATTTATAGGCCGCTATCCGTCCTGTCTATGTAAGTGTCCTATCCGTCCTGTCTGTGTAAGTGTCCTCTTCCGTCCTGTCTGTGTAAGTGTCCTATCCCTCCTGTCTGTATAAGTGTCCTATCCGTCCTGTCTATGTAAGTGTCCTATCCGTCCTGTCTGTATAAGTGTTCTATCCGTCCTGTCTGTATAAGTGTCCTATCCGTCCTGTCTGTATAAGTGTCCTATCCCTCCTGTCTGTATAAGTGTCCTATCCGTCCTGTCTGTGTAAGTGTCATATCCCTCCTGTCTATATAAGTGTCCTATCTGTCCTATCTGTCCAAATATAAATAAATAAATAAAGAAATACATCGCATGGATGCAACTGGGACGCATCATCAGTGTTGTAGCCTAGGGTCATAGGGTGTTTCGGGTCTCGCAACATACAACATGCACCCTCACCCAGGTGACCCAGTCAGGGTTGATCAAGCCCCGACTTACGTCCCAGTAGCACCCACGGTCAGTCCTATAGGGAAAGACAGGGCCACTCAGTCCGCTTCTCCGGAAGTACTCTGCCGGGACTCGGGGAGGCTCTGGCACGTGGAGGGACTAGGCTCTGTGGGTTGTCTCCTGGCCGGGCTCCTCCTTCGTCTCACCAGGTCCAGGACCTGAGCGCTGCGCCACATCAGATGCACCGCCCCGATCCAAACATTTCCTTTTGGCGTGATGGTTCCTTGGGCCGATACCACTAGATTGGGCCGTCTAATGGTATTAGCTATAATGGGCGGCCATAGCTGAGTGGTTAGTGATCCCGCCTAGGGAGCCAGAGGCCCTGGTTGCCGCAGGTACGATTCCCGACCAGGACAGCATATGTGTCGATGAAATGAAATTTGTCCCTGAGCAAGACTCTTAACCCCTAATTGCTCACAGGTTCTCATTGGAAACAAGACCGCAAGGACTTTCATGAACAACCTGTTAAAAGGAATTATCCTTATCCTTTATCCTTATAGCTCCGCTTGCGGTACGCTGGAATGGAATGGCCCTCCTAAGGGCTCACCGCGGCTTTGTTGGGCTTCTTCCTCACGGAAGACACAGCATGGGGCGCTAACCCATACTGCTCCCGGGATACCGTCTACATTCCGGCTGTCAACAGTCTCTCCTGTGGTCACCAAACTATTCCTGTCCTGTCTGTCCAATTATGTATCCTATCTAATTGTTACAGTATCCACCATTTCTCAGCCATTTCGTGATGGTTCCTGTCTTACATCATTTTGAAAGTGACAAAGACACTTTCAAAATGACGCCATGTATATATAGACCACTATGCGTCACTAGCCAATCAGATCACAGTATTTCACGTGTCACGTGAGGCTTGACCAATCGGCGTGTCATGTTGAGAAAGTGAAAACAATACTCTCCTGGCGGAGAGTAATAATAATAAGGGTAATAATAATAATAATAATAATAATAATAATAATAATAGTAATAATAAAAATGACACCAAAATTGCTATATTTGACGGACGCAGTTGCTTTTCAAAAAAAAAAATCACACCTGTGTGAAGGTAGCGGCGCCTTTGATATATTTTGTCATAGATATTTGTTTCTACTAGAGAAACAATATTAAATCTCTGTCAATTTATTTCAAGGCTTCCATTGGAAGAATCTTGGACAGATAAAGTTAAATTGAGGATCTAACTTTAAATAACTTACCTAGAAGGAGACTTTAGCCAAATGAATAATAAAATGAAATTATTAGATATTTCTAGATATTACTCATTGTTTATTTAGTCATTGTTTATATAGACATCTAATTCTATATTCATGACATCATAGTGATGTCATGAATAGTGACATAGTGATGTCATGAATAGTGACCAATCAGAACGTTGGCGCACCTGACCAATCAGAACGTTGACGCACCTGACCAATCAGAACGTTGGCGCACCTGACCAATCATGACATCATAGTGATGTCATGAATAGTAACATAGTGATGTCATGAATAGTGACCAATCAGAACGTTGGCGCACCTGACCAATCAGAACGTTGACGCACCTGACCAATCAGAACGTTGGCGCACCTGACCAATCAGAACGTTGGCGAGGCTGACCAATCAGAACGTTGACGCAAAAGCCAGGCATAGAGGGCTAATATCCGCTCTATACCTAAAGGTATAGAGCGGCTAGCACCGCTAAAAATAGGGTCTTGTCCTCACATCATTTCATCTGAGAATATGTAAGGAGTCCATATTTTATCATAAATGTACAACTTTCCCTTGATTTTGTATTTTTTCCCCCAACATCAATACATTAGAGTAATTTTGGGCTTCCCATTCCTTCTCTCCCCATATGGAGTACTCTGATGTCATCAATATGATGTCACTGTCATACTACTGACATCATCATCATTGACTGGCCTACACTCCATATTTGGGCATTTCTGACACAGAACTCAGTTTATACGATATTAATATTATTTATATTGTGTCATTATGACATCGGACTCAGTAGTGTGTGCGTGAGGTGTTTGGTAGTGTGTTTGAGAGGTTCTACTATGGTGTGTGAGAGGCTTCACTAGTGTGTGTGTGAGGCGTTCAGTAGTGTGTGTGTGAGGTTCTACTATGGTGTGTGAGAGGCTTTACTAGTGTGTGTGTGAGGTTTCACTATAGTGTGTGAGAGACTTTACTAGTGTGTGCGTGAGGTGTTCAGTAGTGTGTGTGTGAGGTTCTACTATGGTGTGTGAGAGGCTTTACTAGTGTGTGTGTGAGGCGTTCAGTAGTGTTTGTGTGAGGTTTCACTATAGTGTGTGAGAGTCTTTACTAGTGTGTGTGTGAGGCGTTCAGTAGTGTTTGTGTGAGGTTTCACTATAGTGTGTGAGAGACTTTACTAGTGTGTGCGTGAGGTGTTCAGTAGTGTGTGTGTGAGGTTCTACTATGGTGTGTGAGAGGCTTTACTAGTGTGTGTGTGAGGCGTTCAGTAGTGTTTGTGTGAGGTTTCACTATAGTGTGTGAGAGTCTTTACTAGTGTGTGTGTGAGGCGTTCAGTAGTGTTTGTGTGAGGTTTCACTATAGTGTGTGAGAGTCTTTACTAGTGTGTGTGTGAGGCGTTCAGTAGTGTGTGTGTGAGGTTTTAATATAGTTTGTGAGAGTCTTTACTAGTATGTGTGGGAGGTGTTCAGTAGTGTATATGTGAGGTTTTACTATGGTGTGTGAGAGGCTATACTAGTGTGTGTGTGAGGCGTTCAGTGGTGTGTATGTGAGGTTTCACTATAGTGTGTGAGAGGTTCTTACTAGTGTGTGTGTGAGGTGTTCAGTAGTGTGTGTGTGAGGTTTCACTAATGTTTATGAGAGGTTTTCAGTTGTGTGTGTGTGAGGCAACGTTTTCAGTAGAGCGTGTGTGAGGTTTCATTATAGCGCGTGAGAGGCTTTACTAGTGTGTGTGTGAGGTTTCACTAATGTTTATGAGAGGTTTTCAGTTGTGTGTGTGTGAGGCAACATTTTCAGTAGAGCGTGTGTGAGGTTTCACTATGGTGTGTGAGAGGCTATACTAGTGTGTGTGTGAGGCGTTCAGTAGTGTTTGTGTGAGGTTTCACTATGGTGTGTGAGAGTCTTTACTAGTGTGTGTGTGAGGCGTTCAATAGTGTTTGTGTGAGGTTTCACTATAGTGTGTGAGAGTCTTTACTAGTGTGTGTGTGAGGCGTTCAGTAGTGTTTGTGTGAGGTTTCACTATGGTGTGTGAGAGGCTTTACTAGTGTGTGCGTGAGGTGTTCAGTTGTGTGTGTGTGTGAGGCAGTAGAGAGTGTGAGAGTTGAGAGTGAATTTAGGCCCTCACGGCACCCCATAAAAGACAGTGATGAAGAAAGACTCATTAAGAAGAGTAGAGAGATGAAGGAGCGTCCGCACGCGCACACACACACACACACACACACACACACACACACACACACACACACACACACACACACACACACACACACACACACACACACACACACACACACACACACACACACACACACACACACACAGTCTAACATTTTTCAGTTCTTTTATGCAACCACTAAATCCTATTCATTGAACTGTGTCATTCAGCTTTACTACTGCTGAGTAAAGACAGACAGAGAGAGAGAGAGAGAGAGAGAGAGAGAGAGAGAGAGAGAGAGAGAGAGAGAGAGAGAGAGAGAGAGAGAGAGAGAGAGAGAGAGAGAGAGAGACACACACAGAGAGACAGACAGACAGACAGACAGACAGACAGACAGACAGAGAGAACCACAGAAAGTACGGTATAAAACTCTTGATGCAAAAAAATGTGTCTGCTTTTCTATCCACTGGAGACTCACATCAGCAAAGCTGGGAAGACGCAGGAATGTCTGACAGACTGTGTGTGTGTGTGTGTGTGTGTGTGTGTGTGTGTGTGTGTGTGTGTGTGTGTGTGTGTGTGTGTGTGTGTGTGTGTGTGTGTGTGTGTGTGTGTGTGAGTGCGTGTGTGTGTGTGTGTGAGTGCGTGCGCGTGTGCCCGCACACGTGTATGTAAAACATTCCCAAGCTCCCCCAGACACGCAGGAAGAGAGGTCATGCAAAAATATGCAACAGTAAGCATACTCTATGAACACACACACACACACACACACACACACACACACACACACACACACACACACACACACACACACACACACACACACACACACACACACACACACACACACACACGCACGCACGCACGCACGCACACACACACACACGCACAATCCTGTGTGTCTAGGTGTAACATAGATCTGGGAGAGTCTGCGCATTCCTTGATAAGCCTTCAATTTCCTCTGTGGTGTGACAAGGATCACCTCACCTCCACACCTCCACTCTGCTGTCCTCCACTCCTCCACCCATCACTGCTGTCCTCCTCTATACCTCCACCCATCACTGCTGTCCTCTATACCTCCACCCATCACTGCTGTCCTCCTCCACACATCCACCCATCACTGCTGTCCTCCTCTATACCTCCACCCATCACTACTGTCCTCTTCTATACCTCCCCATCACTGCTGTCCGCTATAACTCCCCATCACTGCTGTCCTCTATACCTCCACCCATCACAAATGCATAAATAAACATACACTCAATGTTCATTAACAACTTCAACCCCAACATCCCTATTCAGCGGGGAACGTTACAATTGTCAATTTAAGCATTTAGCACACACTCTTTATCCAGAGCGACTGACAATAAGCAAGGTAAACACATACATCAAAGTTAGTGCCTCAGTAAACTAGGACCACGAGTAAACCAAGAACCTACTGTAGCATCAGGCTAAACAATTACTATCAAAAGAATAAACTGTACACATTGAAACTATAGGACACCAGGTAAACAATGAACCTAGCATCTGTGTAAATAATAATAAGTAACAAAAACATGAACACAAAACAAATGACCAAGGTAAGTCTGCATGGTCATCATACCTAGATCAAGTGCTATGGGCTATGGTGGGGTCTGAGGAGGTGAGTTTTCAGATGACGACGGAAAGTTGGGAGTGAGTCTGCAGTTATAACTGCAATGGAAAGTTCTTTTCCACAGTTTGGAAGCCAGGAGGGAGAGGAGTCTGGAACGTGTGGAGTGTTGTCCCGGGTGTTTTAGGGAAGGTTCAGACGGCTTCCCTGTGTTAGCTGATCTGATTGAGCAGGAGGGGTTGTAGGGTTGGATCAGGCTTTGAAGGTATATGGTGGTACAGTATGTCATCAGAAAAAGCCGATCTACCAGCTGAGTTTGCAGATCTGCTATTTTTGAAGAAGATATTTTGGTGTAGATTGAAAAACAACGCACCAAGTAGTGTGCAACTCAGGTCCGTGTTACTGTAAGTATAGAGAGTCTAAGTGGGTAATAAAACTAAATCACAAGCTACTGATTGTTTAGTTATCATAAACAAATCAATCAGACGAAAACGGCAAAGTGAGAAACAATGGAGTCAATCCAATAAACCTCTATAAACAAAAGTGGTACTGCAGTGCAGTGTTTTAACAGGAAGCGCGATGCTGCAATTATACATTGGTTGTTCATAGAGGTGTGTGTGTGTGTGTGTGTGTGTGTGCGCGTGTGTGCCCGCGTGTGTGTGTGTGGATTTACAACCTGTTTCCTCTCTGGCTGTCATTAGACTGCCAGACATAGCTACACAGGTGTACTGTTACCATCAGTAATAGGCCTCACATTTACACACACACACACACACACACACACACACACACACACACACACACACACACACACACACACACACACACACACACACACACACACACACACACACACACACATTCCATTTTACAAATGTAAACGCCCTCATGCCGCATACCACTTATACTGTACATAGTTATGTACTGTATACACTATAAAAAGTAAGTGTTCATGTAATGAACGCAGAATTAAATAACCACTCATAATAAAGTGTAAATATTTAAGATAGGACGGCGTGTATTTCACAGGTAGGTGTGATCACTGATGTACTGTATGTGAATGCAAGGTGTGTGTGTGTGTGTGTGTGTGTGTGTGTGTGTGTGTGTGTGTGTGTGTGTGTGTGTGTGTGTGTGTGTGTGTGTGTGTGTGTGTGTGTGTGTGTGTGTGTGTGTGTGTGTGTGTAAGTGAGTGAGGGTGAATGAAGGCGTGTTAAACCTGACCCATTTTATCTGGGCTGAGCAACCATCGACATAATTAAAAACCAGGCAGGCGGGCAAGGCAGGGCCTGGGGCCTTGTAAAAGCCATCTGGGTTGTAGTGTGTGTGTGTGTGTGTGTGTGTGTGTGTGTGTGTGTGTGTGTGTGTGTGTGTGTGTGTGTGTGTGTGTGTGTGTGTGTGTGTGTGTGCGCGTGCGCGTGTGCGTGTGCGTGTGCATGGTGATTGTCAGAAAGTGTCCCAACTCACTAACGACACACCTTACTTTTGAAAACTGACCATCACACAGCCATACTTTGTGTGTGTGTGTGTGTGTGTGTGTGTGTGTGTGTGTGTGTGTGTGTGTGTGTGTGTGTGTGTGTGTGTGTGTGTGAGAATGCTTGCGCACGTGTGTGCTCCCCACACCAACGCATTTGTGTATTTTATGTGCTCGTAAACTGTTCCAACACGGTCACATGAAACAATTTATGTAATATTAATTATAATTTCACAACCAACCAAAGGTTCACGTATTTTTTGCATCAAGTCACTACAGTAAAAATCCTTAATGCATCATTAATGTAAATATGACGGTGTCCTGTTGAGTCATACTGAAGTTTTTACAGTGTACACAACTATTGTCTTTACTCAGTTTTCAAGCGTAATTGATACTTACACGCCAATGTCTCGCACCGAAAAGAGACAAAAATACAGTAGCAGATATACAATGAAGCAGCTCTCCTATTTTCGTGCTCGTCAATGCCGCGGAACTAAGTATAAATGAGGCATCATTGTTCATGCCATCAGTGAGACAGAACAGGTTGCCATGTGCTGTGTTAAGACTTTCAGGTGCCTTTAAGCAGGAAGTGTACGTCTGACTCTCTGTGTGTGTGTGTGTGTGTGTGTGTGTGTGTGTGTGTGTGTGTGTGTGTGTGTGTGTGTGTGTGTGTGTGTGTGTGTGTGTGTGTGTGAGTTGTAGCGCGAGGCAGAGCGTTCAGGCTGGACCTCGTTAATGAAATGCCTGTGCGTTATTTACTGCCCCTTGTTAAAAGGCTGGGATGTGAGATTAAGGAGTGCGTGTGCGTACGTGTGTGCGTATGTGTGTGTGTCTGCGTGTGTGTGTGCGTGTGTGTGTGCGTGTGTGTGTGTGCGTGTGCGCGTGTGCGTGTGTGCATGCATTTCTGCGTGTGTGCATGTGGATGCGGGTAAATGCATATCGTTGCTGTCAGGCAGAAACCTCTTATCTCCATATTTAAACCTTTTGTGTTTTTTCATAAATTAACACCCAGCTTGATCATACTACAGCGTCACACAAAATAATCAAAAATAGTAGAAACACGGCACAAAGCGACGCATTCCGAGCTTGTAGATCTGCTACTTTTGCTACTTTCGAATTTGAATCCTGAAAAGTAACACTTTTGGACATATGAGGTTTCCAACCGACAGTGACAATATGCATGTAAACATTTGTGAGAGTGTGCTATGTGTGTGGGTGGGGTTATGTCCGGATGTTTACATGTTTTTATACAGAAGTGTGTGTTATATACAGCATTGGTTCTCAAACTTTTTCATGTCAAGGACCCCCAAATTGACACTTATTAGCTCGCGGACCCCCATTTGAAAAGATAAGCCAGGGACCCCCATAAGAGAAGATTTTTACGGCTCTCTAGCAGTGATTCTCAACCATTTTAATTTCAAGGACCCCCAGTTTGACATGCATTAGGGCTACGGACCCCCATTTAATGGCATTTATAGCCCTGAGACCCCAATTTATATTGTAAAATCAATGTTAATTTAACTCTGAGAGTGTACAAATGGAACCAAATGGACCCGTCAGGGTCCATTTGGTTCCATTTATACACTCTCAGAGTTACAGACCCATAAGGGTCCATTTGGTTTCTATCCATCATTTAGCTGGGGACCCCCTGGAACCCCTGGGGGTCCCCGGACCCCACTTTGAGAACCAATGATATACAGTATAGGTATGATTATATATTATGGGTATATGCACAATAGGTGTGAATGTGTGTTTTACGAATGTGCATTCATACATGCGTATGTGCGTGCATGGCTAGTGAATGTGTGTGTGTGTGTGTACTGTATGTGTGTGTGTGAGTGAGTGAGTGCGTGTGTAGTAGTGAGTGATATGTGTGTCCACATTGCTGGTGAATGGCTGTTGGAATGGGGCCCTTTCTACAGAGCCATCTTTATGATATGTATTTAGGGCAATTAGTGAGGAGATATATTGACTCATTATAGCCAAGCAGGCGCAGTGTAAAAGGGCTAAATATATGAACATTACACAGGGGTCACACACTCGGCCTGTACTTTCTGAACACCACACAGCGGGGTTGCCAGCTATACCTGAAACTCAAATAAGCGACACCCAGGGGCATCCCTTATTTCTAAGAAAAATATGGGATGCTCAGAAAAAGAAAAAAATCTCACTATGTAGGCTACAGTTTTTGTATATATTAACCACTTGAACCCCAGCGAGCGTACATATTCTGGGTGGAACATTAGCCAAAAAGCTCGCAACCCGAGCTTGTAGATCTGCTATTTTTGTATAAAATCTGGTTAAAGTGGTTAAAATTATTGTGACGCAATACTACTTTAACAAATTTTGCTGGGGACCCCCCGGTACCCCTCCCCCAAGGACCCCTGGGGGTCCCCGGATCCCACTTGAGAACGACTGGTCTAGAGTTTTGTGGTCACAACATGTATAGTGGTATACAGTTTGATACAGTTGATTGATTCCTAAAAAGAAGGAACAAAGTGTTTCCCTTATCAGTTCAATAAGAGACACGCCTTTTAGTTTCCAAATAAGGGATGATTCCTCATTTCAGGGTACGTTCATTTAACTGAGAGTGTGCAAATGGAAAAATTTAAAACTGCAGGATTTTACTGTGTAGCTGATGAGCCTTATGTGACACACGACACACGTATGAACAGAAAAGCACACAAACAAACACATACAGGTGCAGGCAAGCCTCACACAAACCTCCTCATATACAGCATATAAAGTACTTGCACATTACACAGCACACAGCGTTTGAACATTGCTAAGCTACGGTACTGGTCTCTTCAACACTGGTCTCTGTCAAAGACAATGTTGAGGCAATAAAGATCATTGGGCAGATTTAAAAGTCGAGTGAACTGGCTTTTTATTGGCTCTAAAAAGAGAGTCAATTGTAAACAGTAAACTGGTTATTTATTGTATGAGAGGGAAGCAGATGCAGTAATCTGCAAGTGTATTAAAACATTGTTTGGAAAATGTTTGGAAAAATTTGAATAATTTCCATTTTTTTAAATTAACATAAGTCTTCTCTTCTGGGGGCCCCCCTGGCACAAAACCTTCTCAGATGGGGGTCCACGGCCAAATGCATATTAATTTGGGGGTCCTTGACATGAAAAAGTTTGAGAACCACTGATTTACTGTATGAGAGGAAAGCAGAGTGAGTAATTGGCAAGCTTATTGTCTAAAAGAATCGGCGTGTAAAATGGCTGCTTCTATAAGATCTGGCTGCTGGCCTGATTGATTTACACAGTGATGTAAGGCTAGCTATAGCCACAGCTTGCTTCCGCCTCACCGAAGCCTTATCTTTGCTGTCTATTACACACTGACAAACACATGCATGCATAGCTGCGCACACGCACATAGGCGAGGCGCGCACGCACGCACGCACGCACGCACGCACGCACGCACGCACGCACGCACACACCTATTGAGTCACACCTCATAAACAACAAGTCTTATCACTTTGGAACAACATCCTGTCTTTTCTTATGAAAGAAACGTGTGCACGGGTGAGTGTACCTGTGTTTATTGTGTTTATGTGTGAAGTGTGTGCGTGCATGTTTATTAGTGTACACTATTTTGGTAGTTGCGTCATGTTTGCATTTGAGGATGTGTGTGTGTGTGTGTGTGTGTGTGTGTGTGTGTGTGTGTGTGTGTGTGTGTGTGTGTGTGTGTGTGTGTGTGTGTGTGTGTGTGTGTGTGTGTGTGTGTGTGTGTGTGTGTGTGCGCGCGCGTGCGTGCATGCGTGCGTGCGTGCATCTCTATAGGCCTTTATGGGCTGAATCCAAGCTACCACACATTTCCACAAATCCACCTAAAAAAAGAAGGGGAAAAAATGTATAATGTAAAAAGTCTTAAATAATAAAAGAAACATCCTGAGTTTTGAAAGGGTCCAACATACAGAATGTTATTGTATAGAAACTAAAGTGGGACAATTGTACAAAAGCAACGTTGCCCTGCTACTCTTGTAACATGAAGAATGTAAATGAAGGTGTAATTGGTGGAGCCAAGCCAAATATGTTAAATCAATCAAAACCAATGGACTTGCAGCAGGGATAATGGGGAGTCCAAAAAAACAGGCTAAGGAAGCGTGCATTCAACGCTAAAACAACTTGACCTCCAGTCTATCGACTGACATCGGAAGTGAAAAACAAAACCCAGGACAATTCCTGGAACTGAGCAAACACAAACAGGGAAGTAGCACTGGGTACAAATACATAGCAGCGTGGAACACTATCAATTATTTATTAACGCCTGCATAAAAAGAATACTTCCTTCGATGAAATGTTCTTCTTTTTTTTGTACAATGGAGATGGAGGGAAAGAAAAGGGAGGGTTAGAGAGAGCGAGAGCGAGAAAGGTAGAGAGAAAGGGAGCAAGAAAGAATGAGTGACTGAGAGAAAAGGGAAGAGAAAGACATGAACAGACCGTAAGACACCAACTGAAGAAAAAAGAAAATAAAGAAAAAACTAAACAAAATAATTTGTGATCTATATGATCTAAGCCAGGCAGCATGGGTTTTCCAAATTGAGCTGAGAGAGAGAGAGACAGAGAGAGAGAGAGCGAAAGAGAGACCCACAAACTGCACTGTCAGTCAGTTCCTGGTCAGCATCAAATCAACATCGGCCCAATCGACATTCATCCCCGTCAGCCGCCTCATTCCTGGAATCTTGGCCGAGAGCGCTGACGGAAAACAGCCGATGTCATATCTGTCTCCAGCCATCTTCTATCTGGGATTTCAACCCGGGACTCTGGACCGACCGCCGCTGGGCCCCGTTGTGCACGCACACTGCGGAGAGCCTCCCAGCGGTCCCTGGTGTATTCTATAAGATCAATGGGTTGGCAGGGAGAGAGACTGCGGGGTTGTGCTGCTTGTTTGGTAATGGGACATGATGAGAGACGAGGGCACAAGGTACAAGAGAAGAGAGAAGAGGGGGGGGGGGGGTGGGGGCTCCATGATGTGCAGAACGTTAGACTGAGAATAGAGTTCAGACTGTGTACAGACTCAGCAATAACCACGTGAACCCTATGCTTCCCTATTCTGGGAATATGTCATAATAGGCGAACATTCAGCGGAGAAAAAAAAGGCCACAATCCTTTGCATCGTGATACATTGTGAGCTAGAGAGAGAGAGAGAGAGAGAGAGAGAGAGAGAGAGAGAGAGAGAGAGAGAGAGAGAGAGAGAGAGAAAGAGAGAGAGAGAGAACAAAGAGAAAGGTGCTATGCTATTTACAGGTATCTCACACAATTATGACTTTATGTTTGAGAAGTCATAATTGACTTTAAAATAAATAAATAAATAAAGGTCAGTGGCAGGGCTTCCATATGTGCATTCAAAACAGCAAAATAAAAGGGCATCTTATCTTGTCTGGTCTTATCTCATGTCTTATTTTCCTGCTACATGACTTTTTTTTGCACATTTTCAGGCATCGTGACGAGACTGAATTTACTCAGACCACTAAAAAGATTTGCAGCAATCAGTCACACAGGTGGTGTTTTTGGACGTATGTCATGAAAGTGAGACACCCACACAGTGGTTACATGCACCTTCTCAAACATTGCATATCGTTGCTGTCGGGCAGAAATGTCTCCATATCTTATCTCCATATTTTAACTTTTTGTGTTTTTTCGTAAATGAATGCCCCACTTGATCATACTACAGCGTCACATACAAGCATCAAAAGTAGAACATCTGCAGGCTTGTTGATTTGCTACTTTTGCTGTTTTTGAATTTGATTCCTGAAAAGTAACTGTTTTGGACATGAGTTTTGGCGATATCTACCTTTCTGTCCCTTTCACTCCTGATATCTCTTCCTCTGTCATGCCCTCCCACCCTCCGTTCCTTTCTCCCGACCTCTTTCTCCTCCTATTACGTTATTGTGTTATGAAAGCTCCCCATCCAGCTGTATTCTCGTACCCAGGTTTTTGCCAGGAGGTTTGAATTTGAGGGCCTTTAGATCGACAAAGGTACGTTGTGTGGTGAATGGGATCCCCTCCCCATCTAAAATGAATTAGCATTTTCACAGTTATGAGCACATAGTGCCATGCAGGCAGAATCCCTGTGTGGCTGAAGCTGTATAGTGGGACTTTATTGGAACCACCTGAGAACATTTCTTCATTTACTGCAACAAGCGAGCTCCTCTTACACCTCGTCTCAGTGTCTCTTGCGAACTCCTCTTCTCCACTGATATAGCGAGTCAACATAAATGGTTCAAGTTCTCTCTTGTAGGTCTATCGATGATCTTCTTATCGATTATTCTATCGATTACTTTTTTTGATTAATAGAATAATAGAGAACCTTATTTTTACATCGAGAACTGCATCTACAAGCTCACAATGGGTCGTAAGCTTGTAGATCTGCTATTTAAAAAAAAAAATTATCTTGGAAAGATTTGACAATCTTCTTAAACATTTTAACAACACAAATGTTGTATGGGGGTCCACTACGGCCACATACATATTCATTCTGGGGTTCTTCGAGAGGCACTGCTCTGTCCAGCAGGATTAGGTGTAGTTATACAGGCATGTGTGATGCCAGGGGACCCGTT
>NC_139947.1:30570911-30590911 GCF_963454915.1 Gymnoscopelus microlampas | reverse complement strand
CCACAGTGGTTGAGAGCCGCCGATGTAGATTGACAGGTGCCACAACACTACCAATAGGAGCACGGTATATAGATCATGCATAGGAGTGCATTGTGTTCAGAGTGAAATGCTATAGGTCAGTATGCATTCGGATGATGTAGGACACAGTGTCAAACAATCGCATAAATATGATTGGTAGAAAAAGCTTCAAATCACATGTTTTGACAGGGCTGTTTAAAGTCAAAATGTTTCCTCAGTCACATCCCACAGTCTGACTTGTAAAGGCATCACAAAAGCAGACAGATATACCACTGGAATAACTGTAAGCATCACTTAAACACTAAATCAAGTATATTGATGCAGTCTGCGTCAGAATGTTGGTGGTATGATCAATAGCATTGATGACACTTAAGTTGCTGTGGGCCGTCGCCCTGCACTTAGACGTCATTATCCATTATCGACGGGCTATCGATCAGTTCAGCCCCATAGAAGACTAAATGAATATGCAGGGGAGTCGGACTTCATAAAACAGATTAATCAGGGAACAGGAAACAGTGGGATGAATTCTTAAATCCATCAAACTTCTTTGTGCCAAGCCTGAGTGGCTTTTCTCCTTGCCAAATCTAAATCTCCTCTTGCCCTTTTCGTGATCTTACTGTAGCCTAATCCATCCTTAACTGCGATTGTTCCTGCTTCACTTTAGCTGACAGAAACAGCACGTTTACAAAACCGTGTCTTACAGCCCTGTTTTATTTAGTCATGGGGGGGGGCATAATCTGCAATCTGCATATGACTACAATAATGAGAAACATAGTGCAAAAAAACGTTTATCTACACAACATCCTTGTATGTGTGTATCTGTCTGTGCTTGCATGTCGTTGGTGTTGGGTGGAAACCTTGTATGTCTAAAACAGTTACTTTTCAGGATTCAAATAAATAAAATAGGAAAAAAATGCTGATCTACAAATTCAAAACACATTGCATCGCGATGCGTTTTCAGCTTGTAGATCGGATGTTTTGGTTGCTTTTGTGAGATACTGTACAACACATATGAGGTTAGACAACACACTCCATATTTGGGCGTAGCTGCATTGCTAACTCCTTATATGGTTATGGCCGAGTCATAGTGGCATGAGCATGACGACGTGGCAGACAAATATTAATTTACGAAAAAAATATAGAAGGTTAAAGTATATGGAGATAGAGGTTTTTGCCCCGGCGAGGTAACACAATTGTCTACATTTGTGTGCGCATGAGTGCATCTCTCTCCATGTGGGCCTGAGCTTGTTAGTTGTCCTAATTACTTTCCAAACAACACAACAGATCTTTTTCAGCTCAAGGGGGGCGTATTCGCTGTGACCTCCCCGTGTGGCGGAGGAGCGCTGTCTGTGGTCCTGAGGGGGTGTTTGGGAGGTAAATATGTTGCCCGCACCTCTACCCTCGTCGTATACCCCTGACCATTTACTTCCCAGCGAGCGCAATTAATCAGCCACCAGCTAATTTGGGGACTTAGCGGCGCATATATGTAAATGAAAGGCAAACAAAGGGAAAATGGGTGATGGATGACAGGCGAGGGGGTTCTGGAAGGGTCCGCGTGGGACACTTAGTTCCGCAACGCTAATTAAAAAGCCATAGCGTCGAGGTAACTCATTAGCCGCAACCTGCTACATAAGCCCTGCGTGCGACGCGAGGACTAGGAGCGAGCTCTGAAGGTAGCAGCCTGCAATGGGAGAGAGAGGAGGCCAGAGAGAGAGTGAGAGAGAGAGGGAGAAAGAGAGAGAGAGAGAGAGAGAGAGGGAGGAAAAAGAAAGAGAGAGTGATAGACGTGGGCATTGTGTTCGGCAGAGGTGTCCGTGTGGGCATATAAGCCTAGCCAAATTAGCTTAGTTGCATTAGCTCTCCTGTGCCATTAACCATTAGCTTAGGACCAAGGGGGGGGGGGGGGGGGGGGGCTGGGAGGCTGACGAAAGGTTAGGGTAAGCATGGCAATTAGAGCTGTAATAGGATAAACAACAACGGCGGCTGATGGAGGGAGTGAACCGAGCGCTGTGCACAAACATCAGGAACAGAGGCTACGTGGAGGCGGATGATTTCAGTCATATTGATCTGTGGCACCATGGAGGACAGAACCATGAGATCACATGACTCTGCTGTTCAGCCCACACAATAGCAGAGGTGTACGTGTGTGCACGTGCACGTGCACGTGCATGTGCACACGCACACACACACACACACACACACACACACACACACACACACAGCCTTTCTCTGTGTACTGGTACTGCACAGGCACATCGTGTACCTACACCATGAGATGTTGCTGTCGGGCAGAAACCTCTAATATCCATATTTAAACTACTTGTGTTTTTTCGTAAATTAATACCCTAATTGATCGTACTACAGCGTCACACAAAAGCATCAAAAGTAGATCAGCAAGATCGAAACGTATGTATATATATGGTCACTCACGCATGCTTATTTATGTCCAATGTCCAAGTCATGTGCACATGTGTCTCATGTCTGTCTCTCTCTCTCTCTCTCTCTCTCTGTACTGTCAGTGCATTTCCTCACCCCATCCTCCCCCCCCTGCTGCTCTCTACAAAACACAACCATCTCCTAACATTTACTTCATCATTTAACAACTACAACACAAAACCTCCACAATAACATTTCCATAGAGGAGGAGGAGGAGGTGGAGGAGGTGGAAGGGGAGGGGTGAAAAAAAAGAAAAGAAACAAGTGGCAGAAACAAGCGCTGTGGGATCAATGGTGCAAAAAATTGGTTTTATCGAGTGCCGTGTGGCTCACATTTCCTCCAGACACAGATAAGAGAATGGAAGGGCGAGCGTGCCCTTCTGTGTGCTGTGTGCGTGTGTGTGTGTGCGTGTGTGTGTGTGTGTGTTCGCGTGGTTGTGAGAGAAAAAGAGGGGGCGAGAAAATAAATGAGATTATTGATGTTACACGTCGAATATAATTGCCGAGATTTGAGCGGAGAGGAGGAGAGGGAAGGCTGATGGGTTCGTTGATCCGTACAACGCTTCGTTTGGGAGAAAGGCCAACGAGTCAGGGAATTTGGATTGTGACCCCGGGTGTGTGTGTGTGTGTGTGTGTGTGTGTGTGTGTGTGTGTGTGTGTGTGTGTGTGTGTGTGTGTGTGTGTGTGTGTGTGTGTGTGTGTGTGTGTGTGTGTGATAGTTAAGGGAGGGAATGAGATCTGTTAGCCTGAAAACGCAATCATTGTTGACTTTTAAACTTTGTTTTGGTACACAAATGCTATCACACGGAGCACTCACACATGCAATTCATGAAGCAGAAACGAAGCTGGTATAGCAGAAGTCCTGCTGGTGGCACATGCACTGTCTGAATTCTACAATACCTCTTTCTGGATAAGGGATGGAGATGGAGACGGAGAGACAGACAGACAGACAGACAGACAGACAGACAGACAGACAGACAGACACGTACAGTAGATAGATGTCCAATGTGCAAACGTGCATGCGTGTGCATGTGTGTGTGAGTGTGTGTGTGAGTGCGTGCATGTGTGAGTGTGTGAGTGCGTGCTTGCTTGTGTGCGTGTGTACCCACAACACAAGGACACATTCAGTAGCCCAAAGGCTCTGGGGAGGTTCTCGGCTTCAAGATGGAGTCAGAAATCTCATCTCATTCACAAAGCAAACATTCCAGCTTTGCAGCCCTTTTCAACACTTTCCACTAATTCTGCCCATTTCCAGCATACATCATCTTCATAAGCAAACAGAGGCTCTCACTTAGACCAGAGGAGAAGCTTAGAACACCAACCTATGCTTTTGAGAAGGAAAGGGTTTATTTCTTTTTTTTACCAAAAAGTGACTTAACGTTTTTTTTAATATTGTGATTTGATTTAGATTTTTTTTGTTGCAGTAAACCAAATACCCTATTTTTATACATTTTTACCCAACTCACATCCACTTTGTCTTCCCTACCTTTAATAATATAATATATAATATAATAATAATAGTCTTGGAAGTGTCAAAAACGTGTTGATGCACTATCCAATTAAATTTCCAATTATCCTAAAAAGGCCCATGTTCTGTAATAAGTGTTCTAAAGAGGAAACCAGAAAACAGAATGTAGTAGTCTCCACAGCAGGAAATTAAACCTAATACAGTGCATTTAAAACAAACTTAATTATATACATTCATTGTGGTACATACATTCATTATACATTCATTTAGCACCATGTATTTGCTCTACATGCACTTTGAATACTTAGGTAATTCAAAAGACACATGTAGAACAGAGGGGGAGAAGACAGACCAGGCTGAAAACACTATCCATCCCTAAAGACATCTGTCCTCTGAGAGCAAATTGGCAAACGACCCTGTGGAACTCCCTCCTATACCTGAGATACAATGGCATCAAAGCTTAGCATGGAAATCAGACTCTCGGCCTATTCAGCACTATGTCATTCCTTGTGATCTCGGCATCTGTGCCGTGTTGTGTTGCTTGTGCGTGTGCGTGTGCGTGTGCGTGTGTGCGTGTGTGTGTGTGTGTGCGTGTGTGCGTGTGTGTTAATGAATAAATGTGCACATCTGTATCAACGCAGAAGCATTCTAGCTATTGGGATTTAGTGTGCGTGTGCGTGTGTGTGGGGTGGGGGGGTTGTCTCCTGGGTGTGCATCCTGTCCATCTCCCATTACACATGAAGGGTGGGGGGCCACTGGGCAAGGGGGGGGGGGGGGCAATTGAATCTCAGAGGTAGGCAATGGTCTCCCTGCCAAGTCTCTCATATTTTCAAGCTGACCATTTTTATGGCTGGATCCGTAAAATAAGTCCTGTGCCTTGGCCCCGAGTTGACACAACCTCCATAAATACTGAGCTCTACTACAGCCAGCAACACTGAGCGCATGCAGGGAGAAATGAACGTGTGCAAAGAGCGCTACAGCGCAGCCTTCTGTTTGATCTGCCTGGCTACATACCCATCTCTCAGATATAACTCTCTTATATCGTAGCTGTCAGGCAGAAACCTCTTATCTCCATCTTTTAACTTTTTGTATTTTTTCGTAAATTAATGCCCTACTTGATCATCCTACAGCGTCACACAAAAACATCAAAAGCAGATCTGTAAGCTCCAAACGCAGCGCAAAGCCACATGTTTTGAGCGTGTAGATCTGCTGCTCTTGCTATTTTAGAATTTTGATTCCTGAAAAGTAACAGTTTTGGACATAATGAGAATTCCATTAAATAGTCCAACTTTCTCTACCCCTATACAGTATGTGAGAGTGTGCGCACGCTCGTGTGTGTGTGTCCGTGCGTGTGCATGCAATGTGTGTACAATGAGAATCACTGAGTGTGAATGAGTGTCTGTGTGTGTCTGTGTGTGTGTCTCTGTGTGTGTGTGTGTGTGTGTGTGTGTGTGTGTGTGTGTGTGTGTGTGTGTGTGTGTGTGTGTGTGTGTGTGTGTGTGTGTGTGCGTGTGTTTTTGCTACTGCATGAGGACTTGCGACAGACTGCACACCAACGGCATGGGGACACCAATCGGCGTGGGGACACAAATGCGGGTCCCCATTAGGTTTATCACTTAAATCGATCGAAAAAGCTTCGCTGATATGTCTAGTGTTAATGTCTTTCTTTGTCCCACACATACCAAAACTATGTTATGTGTGTTAAAAGAGTGTAAAAATGTCTCCCTCTAGAGACTACAATCGGTAATTCCAGAAGGGTGTTAGGGTGTGATGTTGAGCAAGACTTCTGAGTCTCCATTGGCCTAGAGGCCTAGCCAATCATAATACGATCTGGTGACACGTGCACGTCACGTCTCACTCAGCCACCCACCAATCACATTTCACGTTGGTTCACGTATCAGGAAATAGTGACAAGAAGACGTCAACATCAATGCATTCTTGCATTGCAACGCTCTCTCTCATGGGTCTGGTTGAACGAGCATAAACAACAAGCGGACGGACGATGCGGAGGGCTCGATTTTACGATATAAAGGTATGTTTTCAAACGTGTGTACATAAAACAGTTGATGATGACACAAATGATGAAATAAGTTGGCTTTTTTTTCTCTAGCCCTGGTCCAGAGCGTTAGTGAGTTACATGGAATGTAATGTAATGGAGCTAATTAATGCTAACGCTAACGTTAAATGCTAAGGTAGCTAACGCTATGCTAAGGTAGTGCACTAACGTGCACGCGCACTCCCTCTGTGTTTGCATGCAAACGCATTTCATTTGTGTCTAAAAGTGATTATATATTTTTAGTTAGAGGCTGTATTTACATGAACTTCGCATGTGTGGTGGAAAAAGTACTCACATGTTTTACTAAAACTATAAAATAATATAAATAAATAATTAAAAAATAATAAAATAATAAAAAAGTAAAATAATCAATACTGTAATCTAGAAATACTCTGTTACAAGTAAAAGTCCGGAATTAAAAATGTATACAAATATATTGTATTGAAAATAGCAGATCTACTAGCTGTGAGCTTGTAGATCGTCTATTTTCAAATGACTGTAATGCAGGGGTCTTCAACAGGGGGTCCGGGACCCCTAGGGGGTGCTCAGAGTTACTACAGGGGGTCCGCCAAAACTTTGTGTGCTATTATTATTTTTCTACATTAACCACATGAACCTTAGCATCCCTTTTCTGAGGAGAACTTTAGCCAAAAATAGCAGATCTACAAGCTCACTGAGCTGGTAGATCCGCTATTTTTGGCAAAGATGTAGAGGTGTAGAGTGTCAAAAGAGCAGACTAGGTAAACAAAAAAGTTTAATCTGAAACACAATTTTATACAATTATAGAGGGGGTCCCTGCTTCATCTTTCTCTCAGCTAGGGGGTCCTTGGCCTGAAAACGTTGAAGACCAGTGTTGCCATGTCAGTTTATTATAAGTGGCTTGTTTCCTTAAAGTCTCTTGTAAATGTGTGTATAATGGCGTTTTGGGGGCTTGTAGATCTAAAAGCTGAGAACGTGTTGCAATGTGAGCTTGTAGATCGGCTATTTTCAAATAGCCGATGTATACATAGGTTTAAAGTGCTCATGTGGCCTTTGTTTTGGGCATCTTTTCATAGACCTGGTTGCGTGTTTCTCTCACAAAACCTGGCAACACTGAGCAATGGAAACGTAAAACATTGGCTTTGAAATGTGTCTGGTCGATGAGTCTTTGCAATGCCCTCTTCCCCTCCCCCCCCCCTGCAGTCTTCACGTTGTTAGCAAACTGCAGCCTGGAAGCACAGGTGTCACTAATGATGCTAATTAGGGGTAGACGATCTGTGCTGTTGAATTCAAGGGACAAGCTTGCAACTTCATTGAAGCTGTACTGGTGAATTTGATTACAGGTAAAATAAACCTTTGGCAAACTGTTTTGTAATGTTTTATTTATAATTCAGTTCATAAGAAATGCTGCTACAAGTGGGAGCTAATTATAATGCTGCATTTGATAGAACAAAACAGGACTTATAGGCCTATTGTTTATCATTTAAAACAGGGGTCTTCAACAGAGGGTCCGGGACCCCTAGGGCAGTGATTCTCAAACTTTTTCATGTCAAGGACCCCCAAAATGATATGTATTTGGCCGCGGACCCCCATCTCAAAATCTTTTGTTCCAGGGACCCCCAGAAGCAAAGATTTTAGTTAAAAATGTTCTCTTTAAAATATATATATTCAAAGATTTGCCCACATTTTCATGATTTTTCAATGCTTGTATATCTGCTATTTTTGAATAGCCAAAGTATAAAAGGTCATAATTATTCTGATGCTATATTTACACATTTTGCTGGGTACCCCCTGGAACCCCCTCAAGTACCCCTGGGGGTCCCCGGACCCCACTTTGAGAACCAATGCCCTAGGGGGTCCTCAAAGTTACTCCAGGGGGTCCGCCAAATCTGTGTGATAAGATTTTTTTTTTTTTACCTAACCACTTGAACCATGACCACTTGAACCATGACTTTTCTGAGGAGAACCTAAGCCAAAACTAGCAGATCTACAAGCTCACAACACAGCGTTGTGAGCTTGTAGATCGGCTATTTTTAACCAGAATCGGCCGATCCCTAATAACAATGAAGGCTGTTCCAATGTGGTGAAACAGTCAGTGTGTTATGTGCATTGTGTACTCTGCTGCCAGTGGGTCTCAAAAGTGTGGTTCAGTTGCCCTCATGGTTCCTTGAGGGGGTTCCAAATGGCCCCTTACGGCAGTGGTTCTCAAACTTTTTCATGTCAAGGACCCCCAAATCGACACTTATTAGCCCGCGGACCCCCATTTCAAAAGATAAGCCAGGGACCCCCCATAAGAGAAGATTTTCACGGCTCTAGCAGTGATTCTCAAACCATTTTAATCTCAAGGACCCCCAGGTTGACTTGCGTTAGGGCTACAGACCCCCATTTAATGGCATTTATACCTCTGGGACCCCAATTTATATTGTACAATTAATGTTAATTTAACTCTGAGAGTGTACAAATGGAACCAAATGAACCCGTTAGGGTCCATTTGGTTCCATTTGTACACTCTCAGAGTTACAGACCCATAAGGGTCCATTTGGTCCCTGTCCATCATTTAGCTGGGGACCCCCTGGAACCCCCTCAAGTACCCCTGGGGGTCCCCGGACCCCACTTTGAGAACCAACGCCTTAAGGGTGTGTAACTCTCAGTGTACAAATCGGACTAAGACAAAGATGTTATTCCATATTGAGTCTGACCTCCCTCGTTTTCTCACAGGCTCAACAAAAGAAGTGACATCCGTCATGGCCCTGGTGAAAACAGTCATGCCGTCCTCCAGCTTCCAGGTAACTGATTATTTAGCATCGCAATAGCTTTAGTTTTTAAAAGTGTTAAATGTTGCGAAAAAACAGTACTTGAAAAATATATAGGCCTATATACAGTATGTGAATGCCTCGCTATGCGAACAGCTTGCTATTATTGCTAGCCTTGCCTTGCACAAAGCTGTGTTGTGGAGATGAGCGCATTGTAATATGAGGCCAGTCCCAAAATGATTGATTATGCAATGGGATATGCAGGCTTTTTATGTGATTCAAGCGGTGCTTTAAAGTCGAAGTTGGCAAAAAGAAGGCGGTGACTAGTAGTTTTGACTGTTGTGTCTTCCAGGATTTTGTTGTTGGTGATTTAGTGCTGGCGCGATGGACAGACTGTCACGACTACCCTGCCACAATCAAATCAGTCGAGAAAGGTTTGAATCACTGAAACACATTTTCATCAAGACAGTAACTAGACATGGTATTTGTTATAAATGGACATGTCCATGTTTCTGAAGCCCTCTTCTGTTTTTTGACAGCCGGGAGGTACACGGTGCTTTTTGAAGATGGGGTGGTCCACTGTGTAAAGACCATACATTTAAAGTCCACGCCCGTGGCGAACAGCACCTTGATAAAGGAGGTTGCACCTGGCCTGCAGGTAACCATTTGTGACCATATGTAGATTGTGGTTACAGATCTCTCTCAATAGGTTTTTCCTGCTTTGATAGTAGGCCTCTTCATGCATGTCCTGTCTGTACTGTCTCCAGTCTGAGCCAGTGTTGTGATCTAAACTCTGGTCTCCCTTGTTCCTTCCCTGCCCAGCTTCAGACCGTGCCCAAGGTGTTGGGTGTCCAGTCCCAACCCATGAGAGAGAAGCGGCAGCGAGCGAGTATCTTCCCCGGCGAGGCTCTGCCCCCCAAGAAGTCTCGGTAGGTCCAGGTTAACTCATTGACACCTGAAGCCGATTCTACATGTCTCCTAAATCTCCACAGTATTCTGAAAAACGTATGTTTCTATATGGGTGGTGCTCAATCTATTTCCTGTCAAGGACCCCCAAAATGATATGTATTTGTCCGCGGACCACCATCTCAAAGTCTTTTGTTCCAGGGACCCCCAGAAGCAAAGAATAGTTACAAATGTCCGCTTTAAATGATATATATTCAAAGATTTGCACACATTTTCACGATCTTTCAAAAATAGCAGATCTACAAGGTCATAGCGTGGCACTCGGTGCCGCGCTATGAGCTTGTAGATCTGCTATTTTTGAATAGCCCAAAGTGTAAAAATATGCTGTTTAGCTAAAATCAAGAAATGACACAGATCCAGGTCTTAATGGTTTAAGTGGAAGATGACTTGACAGTATTGTGTGTCATGCTTTGCAGTAGCAAGAGAGGGGTGAAGAAGACTTCGACGCTAGCCTCCCCGATGCCAACCGAGTCCATGTCCACGCCCGTGGCGAACAGCACCTTGATAAAGGAGGTTGCACCTGGCCTGCAGGTAACCATTTGTGACCATATGTAGATTGTGGTTACAGATCTCTCTCAATAGGTTTTTCCTGCTTTGATAGTAGGCCTCTTCATGCATGTCCTGTCTGTACTGTCTCCAGTCTGAGCCAGTGTTGTGATCTAAACTCTGGTCTCCCTTGTTCCTTCCCTGCCCAGCTTCAGACCGTGCCCAAGGTGTTGGGTGTCCAGTCCCAACCCATGAGAGAGAAGCGGCAGCGAGCGAGTATCTTCCCCGGCGAGGCTCTGCCCCCCAAGAAGTCTCGGTAGGTCCAGGTTAACTCATTGACACCTGAAGCCGATTTTACATGTCTCCTAAATCTCCACAGTATTCTGAAAAACGTATGTTTCTATATGGGTGGTGCTCAATCTATTTCCTGTCAAGGACCCCCAAAATGATATGTATTTGTCCGCGGACCACCATCTCAAAGTCTTTTGTTCCAGGGACCCGCAGAAGCAAAGAATAGAGTTACAAATGTCCGCTTTAAATGATATATATTCAAAGATTTGCACACATTTCAAGATTTTTCAAAAATAGCAGATCTACAAGCTCATAGCGCAGCACTCGGTGCCGCACTATGAGCTTGTAGATCTGCTATTTTTGAATAGCCAAAGTGTAAAAATAATGCTTTTTAGCTAAAATCAAGAAATTACACACATCCCGGTCTTAATGGTTTAAGTGGAAGATGACTTGACAGTATTGTGTGTCATGCTTTGCAGTAGCAAGAGAGGGGTGAAGAAGACTTCGACGCTAGCCTCCCCGATGCCAACCGAGTCCATGTCCACGCCCGTGGCGAACAGCACCTTGATAAAGAAGGAGGTTGCACCTTCCCGCCTGCAGGTAACCATTTGTGACCATATGTAGATTGTGGTTATAGATCAATAGGTTTTTCCGTCTTTGATATTATGCCTCCTCATCCATGTCCTGTCTGTACTGTCTCCAGTCTGAGCCAGTGTTGTGATCTAAACTCTGGTCTCCCTTGTTCCCTCCCTGCCCAGCTTCAGACCGTGCCCAAGGTGTTGGGTGTCCAGTCCCAACCCATGAGAGAGAAGCGGCAGCGAGCGAGTATCTTCCCCGGCGACGCTCTGCCCCCCAAGAAGTCTCGGTAGGTCCAGGTTAACTCATTGACACCTGAAGCCGATTCTACATGTCTCCTAAATCTCCACAGTATTCTGAAAAACGTATGTTTCTATATGGGTGGTGCTCAATCTATTTCCTGTCAAGGACCCCCAAAATGATATGTATTTGTCCGCGGACCACCATCTCAAAGTCTTTTGTTCCAGGGACCCGCAGAAGCAAAGAATAGAGTTACAAATGTCCGCTTTAAATGATATATATTCAAAGATTTGCACACATTTCAAGATTTTTCAAAAATAGCAGATCTACAAGCTCATAGCGCAGCACTCGGTGCCGCACTATGAGCTTGTAGATCTGCTATTTTTGAATAGCCAAAGTGTAAAAATAATGCTTTTTAGCTAAAATCAAGAAATTACACACATCCCGGTCTTAATGGTTTAAGTGGAAGATGACTTGACAGTATTGTGTGTCATGCTTTGCAGTAGCAAGAGAGGGGTGAAGAAGACTTCGACGCTAGCCTCCCCGATGCCAACCGAGTCCATGTCCACGCCCGTGGCGAACAGCACCTTGATAAAGAAGGAGGTTGCACCTTCCCGCCTGCAGGTAACCATTTGTGACCATATGTAGATTGTGGTTATAGATCAATAGGTTTTTCCGTCTTTGATATTATACCTCCTCATGCATGTCCTGTCTGTTCTGCCTCCAGTCTGAGCCAGTGTTGTGATCTAAACTCTGGTCTCCCTTGTTCCCTCCCTGCCCAGCTCCAGACCGTGCCCAAAGTGTTGGGTGTTCCGTCCCAACCCGTGAGAGAGAAGCGGCAGCGAGGGCGTATCTGCCCCGGCGAGGCTCTGCCCCCCAAGAAGTCTCGGTAGGTCCAGGTTAACTCATTGACACCTGCAGCCGATTCTCTTGTCTCCTAAATCTCAACAGTATTCTGAAAAACTTATGTTTCTATATCAGTGGTGCTCAATCTTTTTCAAAAACTTTGGGTCATTTTATCGTCTACTGCTTTTGTGAACCCCCCAGGCCGTTTTTAAGTTGCTTGATTCATTATATGATAAGAACCACTTATCGGCAACTTAAAAACGGTCTGGGGGGCTGACAAAAGCCTGAGTAGAGTGATATCCCTTTAATCCCAACTTTTACCATTACAAACCTGAAACCTCCCTCTAGATGATGTAATACAGAATTAGTTCTCTTGAGTTTCTGCCCCATTTTTTTTGTGTGTGTGTATCAGACCATGTCATAGATTCCTCACTCTCCGGTTGAATTACAAGAATCATAACAAAATATACTTTAGAAAGTTACTGTGTCAACATGGCTTATTGCTCCTTTAATGGGAAGATGACTGATAGTATTGTGTCCTGCCTCTGCAGAAAGGAGAAGGTGAAGGAACCCATGTCTTATGCTCTGGAGTCCTCACAGAACCTGTCTCCTGCTGCCCTGCTTGTTTCACCTGTCGCTGCTCTGGAGTCCTCACAGAACCTGTCTCCTACTGCCCTGCTTGTTTCACCTGTCGCTGCTCTGGAGTCCTCACAGAACCTGTCTCCTGCTGCCCTGCTTGTTTCACCTGTCGCTGCTCTGGAGTCCTCACAGAACCTGTCTCCTGCTGCCCTGCTTGTTTCACCTGTCGCTGCTCTGGAGTCCTCACAGAACCTGTCTCCTGCTGCCCTGCTTGTTTCACCTGTCGCTGCTCTGGAGTCCTCACAGAACCTGTCTCCTGCTGCCCTGCTTGTTTCACCTGTCGCTGCTCTGGAGTCCTCACAGAACCTGTCTCCTACTGCCCTGCTTGTTTCACCTGTCGCTGCTCTGGAGTCCTCACAGAACCTGTCTCCTGCTGCCCTGCTTGTTTCACCTGTCGCTGCTCTGGAGTCCTCACAGAACCTGTCTCCTGCTGCCCTGCTTGTTTCACCTGTCGCTGCTCTGGAGTCCTCACAGAACCTGTCTCCTGCTGCCCTGCTTGTTTCACCTGTCGCTGCTCTGGAGTCCTCACAGAACCTGTCTCCTGCTGCCCTGCTTGTTTCACCTGTCGCTGCTCTGGAGTCCTCACAGAACCTGTCTCCTGCTGCCCTGCTTGTTTCACCTGTCGCTGCTCTGGAGTCCTCACAGAACCTGTCTCCTGCTGCCCTGCTTGTTTCACCTGTCGCTGCTCTGGAGTCCTCACAGAACCTGTCTCCTGCTGCCCTGCTTGTTTCACCTGTCGCTGCTCTGGAGTCCTCACAGAACCTGTCTCCTGCTGCCCTGCTTGTTTCACCTGTCGCTGCTCTGGAGTCCTCACAGAACCTGTCTCCTGCTGCCCTGCTTGTTTCACCTGTCGCTGCTCTGGAGTCCTCGCAGAACAGCTTTAACACGCGGACCCAAGATGTATCAGATGACCATTTGGACTCTTGTGATGACAGTGATATCAGTTCGGACTCGACTGACTTGTCTCTTGATGACAGAACATATCAACCTTGCAATGAAAGTTCAGATGACAGTGATCCGATGGAGGACACAGAGGAGGACACAGAGGAACAAGCCCAACTTCCAAAAGACACAACAAACGTGACAGACACACATATTAGCAAGACACACAATGGCAATGACTTGAGAAGTGAACCGGCTCCCCTACACTCACCACTTCAAATTGTCAGCGGCATTCGTACAAGTGCCAAAAGTGCCTCAGTGTCCATTCCTGCTGTCGGCAAGAAAGAAGATGGCTCTCGGAAGTACAACAAGAAGCAGTTCTGTCTGTTTTGTGGGTTGCCCGTCGCAAAAATGGCAAGGCATTTGGAGAGTGTTCACAGCAAGGAGAGCGAGGTAGCAAAGGCACTCAGTTTTACAAAGGGTTCAAAACAAAGGCGAGCGCATTTAGAACAACTCCGAAACCGAGGTAACTTTGCACATAATGCTGAAGTTTTGGAAACGGGCGCAGGGACACTGGTGGCATGCAAGCAGCCAAAGACGGATTCCAGAGGGCAAGATTACATGCACTGTGTCCACTGCCAAGGATTATACACAAAAAGTGCACTGTGGAGACACATAAAGAACTGTAAATTTAAACCAGACAGTGACAATCCCAAACCAGGAAAAACCAGAGTTATAGCCCTCTGTACCTTTGCCCAACCCATACCCCGGGGGGTGTCCAAGGATGTCTGGGGAGTTTTCAGCAAAATGAACCAGGATGACATTGCAGACGCAGTCAAGAACGACTGGTGCATTATGGAGTATGCAAAGTTCCTCTACAACAAGCACGGATCTGAAACTGCAAAGCATGAATACATCCGTCAAAAGTTGAGGGAGATGGGTAGACTTCTTATTTATGGTAGTGAGGTCACACCACTGAAGACTATCAAGGAATATGTCATGCCAAGGAACTTCCAGCTCACAGTCAAGGCAGTGAAACACGCTGCACGAACCAAAACAAGACACGGCTATGCTGTATCACTTCCACTGAAACTTGGATATAGCCTCAAGAGAATGTCTATGCTCCTGGAGAGTCATGCGCTAATGGAAGGGGACAAGAAGGCAGCAGAAGAAGCAAGCACCTTTCGAAAGATATACGACATGAAATGGTGTGAGCTAGTGTCAGGGGATTGTCAGAAGACACTAACTGAGGCCAGGTGGAATGCCCCTATGCTCCTGCCTCTGACAGAGGATGTAAAAAAAATACATAATTACCTTGAGGCCAAGCAGGAGCAGTACTCTGAGGACCTGAAGGCCACTGTGTCAACTGAGACATGGAAGATGCTGTCCAAGGTCACTCAAACGCTGATCCTACTGTTCAACAGGCGCAGACAAGGAGAGATGTCGAAAATGCCACTTTCTGCATTCTTGGCAAGAGTAAGGTCATCAAGTCACGAGGATATCAATTATGCCCTATCGGAGCTGGAGATCAAACTCTGCAGCCATTTCACAAGGATAGAGCTGAGAGGAAAGGGCGGCAGGATGGTGCCCATTCTCTTGAGTCCGTCAATGGTGGAGTCACTTGTCCAGCTGTGTGACACCAGAGAGCAATGTCAAATCCGCGAAAACAACCCCTACCTGTTTGCCATACCAAACGCAATGTCATTCTTTCGAGGGTCTGATCTCCTCAGACAATTTGCACATCAGTGTGACCTAAGGCACCCAGAGGCAATGACGTCTACTAAATTAAGGAAACAGTTGGCAACCCTGTCCACAGTGTTGAACCTGAAGAACACAGAGTCTGACCAGCTGGCTGACTTTATGGGCCACAATATGAGAGTCCATGACAAGTTTTACAAGTTACCTGAGGGCACCCTTCAGCTTGCCAAGGTGAGCAAGATCCTGATGGCCATGGAGCAGGGACGGGTTGGGGATTTTCAAGGAAAGAACCTGGACGAGATCCACATTGATCCAAGGGGTAAGGAGTATCCTGCTTTATTAAGTCTGGCTTAGTCCGCCATACTGAACTATCACAATTATTTTTAACTCTGTATCACAGCTTTACCTTTATCAAATTACAACATCCTATACACAAAGTGCCTTGTCTACAACATATAAAAGTGAAAACTATGGTAATTTTATAAACACAGCAGCAGTTTCAAGTTCAGTTTGACTTATGTTGCAACTATTTCAAGAATTAACAAACATTGACTGCCTGTCCAGCAACTATTATTTTTGGGAGCTTTAAATGAGCATGCCATTGTTAACATTTTATGACTACATGTTTTTAAAGCAGCGCTGTATTTTATACCATCTTTTTAGAAACTGCCTATTTCGAGGAGTTGGTGGAAGGACAAGCAGAGGACATGTGTGAGGAGGTCATGGAAGGTATGTTCTTTCATGTATCTATTTTTACAGCTCCCCAGCAGCTAGGAGCCAACCCTTTATCGATGTTCTCGGCCCATGTATCCTAGTACATCTCCATGGCCATTTGAAATTGACTCTAAAACATATTACAGATAGAGAGACAGCAGACACTACAGATAGAGAGACAGCAGACACACAACCATATCTCCAGCACCGCTACATACAGAATAATGTTCCTCTTGTCATTCAATAGGCGGTGATTCGGAGCTTGAAGGAGAGACTCATTCAGCTGGACATGGACAGACAGAGCCAACGAGAGGTAAGGATATTGGACAGTACAGGGTTTCCCCTATATTTCCAGCACCGCTACATACAGAATAATGTTCCACTTGTCATTCAATAGGCGGTGATTCGGAGCTTGAAGGAGAGACTCATTCAGCTGGACATGGACAGACAGAGCCAACGAGAGGTAAGGATATTGGACAGTACAGGGTTTGTAAGTAAGAGGCTTTGTCGGTCGGTGTGTGGCATGTCATCTCCCACCAGAGTAACTCCAATTTGCACTAAATTGGATGGAGATGTGTAACATAGTAGGAGAATTAATGCCTGTAGCTTACTTAGCCTACATGTGGCACTTTAGCCTACCTGTGGTACTTTACCGAATAATGTTCTTGTCATTCAACAGTTGCTAAACGGAGTGCGTCGGCGCCAAATAATGGAGGGACCCATTCTGCAGGAGATGGACATACAGAGCCAAAAAGAGGTAAGGATATTGGACAGTACATTGTGTTTTTTTGCCTGACCCCGGGGCTGGCATACAAGAGGCTTTGTCAGTCAGTCGATCTGTCATGTCCCTCAAGGTTAACTGTGGTTTGAGATGTGTAGCATGGTAAGAGTCTCTTTGACCCCGATAGATTCATAGGTGGTGCTATAGCAACTGATTGAAAAACTAAATGCACAGTTCTGCAGAAACAACAACAACTTGGATTCACATCATATTTGGTGGACATTATTTTCCCTTCTCACCACCCTGCATCGGACAGCTGCTGGCTGTGGTTGGTGTAGCCTACACCTGATTCTCAACATGCCTGTACAAGACTATTATTGTTGCCAGACCCAAGGGGTGGGGCTTACATGAGGCTTTGTACCTGTTTTCTCCATACATGGGCATGCCCCCTTTGCCCTTAGGCCCCAGCCATGAAAGTATGTCCCCTTCCGTCCATACATGGGCATGTTTTGTACCTGTTTTCTCCATACATGGGCATGCCCCCTTTGCCCTTAGGCCCCAGCCATAAAAGTCTGTCCCCCTTTCGTCCATACATGGGCATACACCGTGACGTAGTGCTGGGTCTAGCAGAACCAGGTCTCCTGGTCTTATCCATGTTCAACTCACACTCTTATTTTATAGCTTTATTATTGTTGTTGGTGATGAGCAGGCGGGGACTTGTTATCCCTGTGGGCGACTCCAAAGTTCAACGTTACTTTAGCTGACTGGAAATTGGTTTCTGGGTATTAAAAAAAATAATACTTATACTCACCTGGTACCCTGAATCAAAGTGATACTCACCTGTTAACCTGGGAATTAAGATGCATACGTTCTAATTACCTGGAAAAAGAAAAAAGTGTTGATTATCTAATATCCACAGTAGAAGGTGTTATGGTGTCCCCAGAAAGATGGCAATACTTGAGAGTGTTAAGGTGTTCCCCAGAAAGATGGTAATATCTGAAAGAGTGTTATGGTGTCCCTAGAAAGAAAGTTAGATCTGAAAGTGTGTTATGGTGTCCCCAGAAAGACAGTTATTTCTGAACGTGTGTTATGGCGACTCCATAGTTCAACGTTACTTTGTTGCTCTAAATTATACTTACCTGACTGGAAATTGGTTTCTGGGTATAAAAAAAAAAAAAATACTGATACTCACCTGTTAACCTGGGAATTAAGATGCATACGTTCTAATTACCTGGAAAAAGAAAAAAGTGTTGATTATCTAATATCCACAGTAGAAGGGGGCTGTGAATTTATTTAATATATTGCAAATACTTACCGCCATACACCTGAAACACAAGAAATAAATCTAACTAAACATAATCATATTTTAAAAAATAACATAAAGAACTCAGGGCCCTGCCTTTATCGATAAGTAGAGGGGCAGTGATGCGCTCCAAAACATTCAGAACTTGTGCAGTATAGAAATGAAACGTGACTAAAATGGCCAATCAAAACATGCCGTATCTACATCCAGTGGTAGAAATAAATGTAGATTTTAGTGAACTCCTCCAAAAGAAGAGTTCCTAAGACGATGACATCAGACTAAGACTAATCTGTTTTTTTTTTGTTTTTGTTTTTTTAGCTCGGAAAGAATCAAATAGGACGAAATGGGGACCGGAAGAAAAGGCAGCTGTGGAGAGACACCTAAAGCAGCACATACTGACTTGTAGGGTCCCAGACAAAAGAGCCTGTGAAAAATGTCTCGAATCGGAGCCAGCCCTTGAAAAGAGACATTGGAAAGCTATAAAATTTTATGTTAATAATCAAATTGCAGCTTTAAAGAAGAAGATGTCTCGTTAAGACAGTACGTAGTACTGTAGTAGTACTCCCTCTACATTAACATTGGCCAAGTTGAAGATGTGCACTTAATGTTTTGACACAGTTTGTGTATTTTCTGTAAATTTTAGCTGCATTTACTGCCTATTGGGATTCAGCCCACCGTTTTTTACATCTCTGGGACCTCAAACTTCACTGTAAAATACCCAGTAAAACAACGGAAGAGCGTTTATTGGCCTTAGATACTCAGAGTAGCAACAAGAGAAACTTCATATCAAGACTTATTGGGTAATTGCACATTCTGTTCTAAATGTTCCTGTTTTTGTAGTTGTCTAAATCAGTGGTTTTCAACCAGTGGCCCGGGGACCACCAGTGGTCCTTGAGGGAGTACCAGGGGGTCCCCAGCTAAATTATTTAACATAGCGTCACAATCATTTTTAACCACTGGACATGGACTCGGTTGGCATCGGGGAGGCTAGCGTCCAAGTCTTCTTCACCCCTCTCTTGCTACTGCAAAGCATGACACACAATACTGTCAAGTCATCTTCCACTTAAACCATTAAGACCTGGATCTGTGTCATTTCTTGATTTTAGCTAAAAAGCATTATTTTTACACTTTGGCTATTCAAAAATAGCAGATCTACAAGCTCATAGTGCGGCACCGAGTGCTGCGCTATGAGCTTGTAGATCTGCTATTTTTGAAAAATCTTGAAATCTGTGCATATCTTTGAATATATATCATTTAAAGCGGACATTTGTAAGTCTATACTTTGCTTCTGGGGGTTCCTGGAACAAAAGACTTTCAGATGGGGGTCCGCGGCCGAATGTATATCAATTTAGGGGTCCTTGGCATGAAAAGGGTTGAAAACCACTGGTCTAAATGACCCACAATTGTGTGACACCTGACCCGAAAGAAAAAATGTCACGCCTGTGAATAAAACTCAGTAATACCTGAAAGAGTGTTCCGTGTCTGTTGTTAAATACAATGTGTTAAGGTGTTCCCCAGAAAGATAGTAATATCTGAAAGAGTGTTAAGGTGTTCCTCATAAAGATAGTAATATCTGAAAGAGTGTTATGGTGGTGTCCCCTGAAAGATGGTAATATCTGAGAGTGTTAAGGTGTTCCCCAGAAAGATGGTAATATCTGAAAGAGTGTTATGATGTCCCCAGAAAGATAGTTACATCTGAAAGTATATTATGGTGTCCCCTAAAAGATAGTTAGATCTGAGAGTGTGTTATGTTGTCCCCAGAAAGATAGTTAATTCTGAAAGTATATTATGGTGTCCCCTAAAAGATAGTTAGATCTGAAAGTGTGTCATGGTGCCCCCAGAAAGATAGCAATACCTGAGAGTCCCCTCATGGGCTGACCCAGTCTGGTCTGGGACAAAAAGTATTGAATTTTGCTAATTTGAAGTCAT
>NC_139947.1:30555911-30560911 GCF_963454915.1 Gymnoscopelus microlampas | reverse complement strand
GTATTTTAGATTGAGTTGGATTGTCGGTCTGCATGAAACAGTGGGTGCACACGTGGTGCGCGTCTTTGTGTCTGCGTGTTTTTTTGCGAGTGCAATGTTTTGTGTGTGTGTGTGTGTGTGTGTGTGTGTGTGTGTGTGTGTGTGTGTGTGTGTGTCTGTGTGTGTGTGTGTGTGCAGGTATAGGTGAATGTTTGTGTGTGCCCATCCACCAACGCTATGTTCCGAGGACAAAGTTTATCGAATGAAACATATCAGCGGCAACAAGATTCTATATACAGAAGGAGAAATACAGTGTAAGTAAATAATCACCTCTGGCAGCCAAGGAGAAGAAGAGAGAGGTAGTGGGCAGAAGAAGAAGAAGAAGAAGAGTGTAGAAAACAATCAGAGAGAGCAATAATAAACGGCAGGTGTTTGGGGAGGATTTAGCACGGCGCTCACAGAAATAAAACGGGAAGCGGCAGAAGAACATTCCCCGGGAAGACCTGCGTCGGGGGTGCTTTACTTAAAGTAAACCTCTCTCTATTGTTATGCTACACTCTGTTCCCTCTACTCCTCCCACTTGGAAAAACACAGTGTAATTCAATAAACATGTACAGCTTCAACAAGCATGGGGGGGTGGGGGGAGTACGGTGTGTGTGTGGACTCGCAGAGGCTTGTGGAAGTGAACCATATGGAGGCTGTACGGTGCAGAGTGGCGAGGGTTACGCTACACGGGCCTGTATTAGAATGAAGTGCTTGCGGCCAGCGCGTGGAGCCAGGCATCTGATATGGTGGGACGGAGGAGCGGGCGAAGGGTGGGGGTCTGTGAACTAGAGCAGCGAGAGAGGAGGGAGATTTCGGTGCACCTCCTCATTTGGGGGAATTATGGTGACAGAGAGCAGGCCTGGCCTGGCCAAATTCACATCCTGTGATGCACGTTGGGGCACACGCACGTACACACACAGATGCACGCACGCACGCATGCACACACACAAGGGCTCCAGACTGCTACCAATTTGGTGGCATTTTCAACCGTAAATCCAGGGTGTTCCACAAGTGCCGGCCGCCGGCTGGAAAGCTGTACATTAAAACATTTCCAGCCGGCTACTTTTTTTCTGCCTTTTATGCCACAGAGTAAAAATAAAAAGGCTTGAATTGTGATGTTTTTTTTCACCCCACAATTGCCTATCTCACAGTTGTGAGATGTGTTCTGCTTTGAAGTTCCCTCATTGAGCTAAAACTCAGCAGTAAATTTCAATAAAACGTTTTAGTCCATTTTTGGTGAGACCACAGATTAGAATAGGAACACCTCGAAGACCACAGACTTGCTTCGGAGAAACGAAATTCTCAAAGTGGAAAAAAAAAGTCAATGTGGAGGGGGAAGCGCAATAACGTTGCCATGTCCAAGACGTATTTTTCCCCCATGGCCGCCATGGCAGAAAACCCACAGAGCAAAAGGCAATACCTGCTTCCCAGGACTGGAAATATGAGCGCTCCCAAAATAAACCTTCAACTCTTGCCACCAGGCAGAAATGGGCACTAAATGGGGTTTTCAAAACAGTAACAGCTAAAAATACAATATTGGTGGAGTGTGAGGTCCTGCAGCAGTGTGTGTGTGTGTGTGTGTGTGTGTGTGTGTGTGTACTGTGTAGCAGTGAGTAGTAAGTGAGCGACCGAGAGAGAGAGAGAGAGAGAGAGAGAGAGAGAGAGAGAGAGAGAGAGAGAGAGAGAGAGAGAGAGAGAGAAAAAGAGAGAGAGAGAGAGAGAGAGAGAGAGAGAGAGAGAGAGAGAGAGAGAGAGAGACTGGCATTTCTGTGGCCAGTGGTGAAGCCTTGCCACAGCTAAGGACCCGGGGCAGGCTGGCCGCTGGAATGCCTGCACCAACCACCAGCTTCCTCCTAACGGTTATTGACAAGTCACCACGGGCACCTGCTTGTGATGCCCGCTGGGCGGGAAGGGAAGGGCCTCTCTCCTCTCTCTCTCTCTTTCTACACTTTTCCAGAGCAAAGATTGGATGCAGAGATAACTTTAGAACATCATGCACAGCTAGTTTAAAAAGCTCATTTGAAGCAAGCTAAACAACTATTATGTAAATTACTGAATTGTACAATTTGTACAATGTGAAAGACTTGATGAAACTTGAATTCCACTTTGTAAGCCTCTCTTCTAAGAGATGGAGATGGAATCTAATAGAATGTTGTCTTTTTTCATCCAAAACGGAAAATATAGACACGTTTAGATCGAGTTTAGATTTATAAGAGGAAACCATTTGATGTTGATTTAATTCAATCTGGCAAACAGTTTTTGAAGCAGAGGACAGTATTTGGGAAACAATCTGTCTCTTGTGTGTGGAGCTCACAGAGGATTATGGGTAAAGGAGACCCTACCTGCTGTCACTGTATATGCCCTCACAACACCTACACATTTCCATTTGTGTGTGTGTGTGTGTGTGTGTGTGTGTGTGTGTGTGTGTGTGTGTGTGTGTGTGTGTGTGTGTGTGTGTGTGTGTGTGTGTGTGTGTGTGTGTGTGTGTGTGTGTGTCGCGCGCGCGCGCGTGCATGTGCATGTGCATGTGCATGGGCTTCTCTGTGTCTGTATGTTTATGTGCATGCTTGTTTAAGGAGCTCTGTGATAAAGGTCTTGTGAATGGCACTATAATTTGAAACGACTGCATTTGTTTTGTGCACACCAACAGTCTAGCCTGTAAACCATCCCGGTTAAGACATCATAATGGGAATTCATGTGCCCGGGATGGTTTACCAGGCTACTAACAGTCGATAACAAATTATTCCATTAAAACAAGTCAAATCAAATCAATACTGTAGATTCTACATTGTCTATCTAAGTCAATCTAATCTCTTCAGCATAATGATAAAAGCAGAATGGAGAAATAATGAATGTACTGTACAACGTATCAAGTTGGGGCGGATTAGTCATCGTTAATATTGAATGTATATTTCAGGCATTTTTGTGACAATGCTTGTTTTAGTGTTTAATGGAATGTCAGGACCTGCTTGGCCAAACCGTAACTCTTTAACTTTGTTAGATTGCCAAAGTTGATGCAAAGTCCCTCCACTGATTCAGCATTTTATACATACAAATTTCCTCATAATCACGTTTGAATTAGGAGCGAGGGGATGCACGCAAACCGTTCAAGATTTGAAATTGTCAAATGTTGTTGGGGAAGAAATTGATACTTCGCATTTTTCCATATATTAACCCATGAGATTTAATTTAATTATTGAACTTACAGTATCACTTGAATTATAACTAAATAGAGTGCTTTCTAATTTATGGGCATTGACATTCACTTTGTCTATACAGTATTATGGCTTATTTCAACATAATATAGGTTAAATTAAATATATTGTGGAACATCGTTCTCCTTAATGAGTTAAATAATATCATAAAGAAGGTATTGGTTAGGATATTTAACTCTCTTTTTCTCTCCATTTACTACTGTATATATGTTTTTTTAAATGTTATATTAGGATGAGTCCATAACAGCTGATTTCTTAAAAACGTGAGTTATGTCTAGGTCATTTTTTCTTTCTTTCTTTCTTTCTTTTACTTTCTGTTTTTTTTTTGGTTGTGGTTTCATAAAATATAAGTGGAGGAGAATACATTTCAATGGTGTGTGGGATACTGCTTACAATATGTATATTCAGAAACAAATCTTAGAAACTCATTGCAAGAAATTCGATGACCCCTCCCCATATTGTCAATAGGATGTTGAACAGTACAACAGTACAGTTAAAAATGAATACAACCAGCAGGGACGCTATAGCTCTCGTCTCCCTACCTTCCATGTAGAAAGTGGGGCATAGCATAGCTATAAAAAAAAGGTGTGTGTATGTGCGTGTGAATGTGTGTGTGAATGTGTGTGTGTGTGTGTGTGTGTGTGTGTGTGTGTGTGTGTGTGTGTGTGTGTGTGTGTGTGTGTGTGTGTGTGTGTGCGCGCGTGTGTGTGTGTGTGCGTGTGATGCCTTGGGGGGTGGGGTGGGGGTGGTATATATGCCAGGAAAAATATGAGCCATGTTTTCCTTGGCTGGACGGAGGCATGAGGGGATGGATGTGGATTTTGTGCAGGGGGGGCCAGCGTGTTGTTTTGTGGGCTGATGGCCGGAGCATCCCATTCCAGCCCGGTCCCAAAGACGTAGCTAGCACTGTCAGCGTCTGGTACAACATCTCCCCTTGTTCTAGAAGGAAGGTTTGCAGGGGGAACTACCCTGTGTGTGTGTGTGTGTGTGTGTGTGTGTGTGTGTGTGTGTGTGTGTGTGTGTGTGTGTGTGTGTGTGTGTGTGTGTGTGTGTGTGTGTGTGTGTGTGTGTGTGTGTGTGTGTGTGTGTGTGTGTGTGTGTGCGCGCGCGCCCATGTGTGTGTGTGTGTGTGTGTTCATTCTGGGCCCTTCTCCAGAACCAATGTATTACAAGTGTTCCCGCTGTAAGATTATATTTGGATTCTCTAGGCTCGCTTCCAATTATTACTGGCACTTAATACTTTTCACACCATTCATAGATCCCCTTACTCCTCATGCTCTCTCTCTCTCTCTCTCTCTCTCTCTCTCTCTCTCTCTCTCTCTCTCTCTCTCTCTCTCTCTCTCTCTCTCTCTCTCTCTCTCTCTCTCTCTCTCTCTCTCTCTCTCTCTCTCTCTCTCTCTCTCTCTCTCTCTCTCTCTCTCTCTCTCTCTCGTCTGCAGATTTTGGCTGGGATCAGCACTTTTCGTCAGCGTAGGAACACAGGGAGGTGGGGAGGCAGGGAAAAGAAAGTGAATAAGAGAAAAGGAAATGATTTAGCCATTTTTACGCTGAAGCATAAAGCATTGGGGGGGTGGGGGGGGGGGCTACGTTTGGCGAAATACATTGCTGCACGCACGCATGCTTGCGTGTGCATGCACACACACACATGCATGCACACATACAGTATATCCATGTGTGTGCATGCTCACATTATGCACATACAGTAAACATACATCTACATCATCTGTCTGCCCAGACACACACACACACACGCGCACACAC
>NC_139947.1:30550911-30553411 GCF_963454915.1 Gymnoscopelus microlampas | reverse complement strand
AATAATTTATCACTTAAAGGGGAATTTTACATTTTCATATTTTACATTTTCATATCTATTCTGACTTTCCTGTGCACTCCAGACAGTTTAAGTTGCTTGATTCAGTATTTACATATTTGACATTTATTTGACCATGTTAGTGGTTACTTAATGAAAACAAAACACCTAGTTCTGGTGACTGATAATGTCTAATGAATGAATGACTGGGGGGAGTTTCATATTTCGATTACTCATTCATGACATGCATGAATGAGTAATCGAAATATTCATGGATGTCATGCAAGGACTTCCAGGACTCCTTGATGCGACTGAAAATATGAACAATGAAATAGCTAATGAAAAATGAAGGTTTCTCCATATATTGCAAGGACAATATCAGTCACCAGAACCAGGGCTGTGTGTTTTCAATGAGTCTAACATGGAATCTGAAGTTGAATGGGCTTATACAGAGGGAGGTGTCTCTGATCAAATTTATATCAATTATCTAATGAATTATACCCTGAATAAAACAAAAGAAAGAAAGGAAGAAATGTTCTTTTAAGCCCTATTTCAAAAAGTTGGCACATGTTGTGAGTTTGCAGATCTGCTGTTTCCACTATTTTTAAAGTTCTGAAACATTTTTGAAAAGATTTTTTGAAAGATTTATGAAAATCTTTATTTTCAGAAAATCTTTATTTATCATTATTCAACTTTCTTTTTTACCCAAAATGGGACATGACTGGGAATACAATTATTGAAATTTGGACCGATATCCGATTACCAATTAATTGCATAGTCAAGTCAAGTCGATCGATACTGATACTGATCTTGCAATACAGTATGTACAGTAATTTTCCAGTAGGTATTACGTTACACCCGTTATACAGTAACTGTGATTCTGGGTGAAGATGCAGACTTTAAAAAAAATGTTTTTATATATTTATTAGGCTTATTAATGTATATTAGTTCAAATAACTTAAATGTATATTTTACTTAAATTCTTATGTAATGTTTGATTTCTTTTCCTCCTTGCTCTCTCCCCCCACCCTTCCCTTTTCTTCATTCCCCCCTCTGGAAAACCACAAAAATGAGGGAGCTTACATAAAAACAAATTTTCCCCACTTATTTAAACCTGTAAACCATGTGACAATACACTTGGTTCTGATTCTTATTCAGCTTTCATCATCATCAAAGGCTTTTTCAGCTTCACATTCAAATGATGTATAATAGATAAAAAATATAGCCTAAAACCGATATTGCATTTTTAAGGCCGATATTGCCCGTGCTGATAAGATTAATCATGCATCCCTATCATGACCTTATGTTAAGGAAACACTGCGGTAAATCAATTTAAACGGCTATCCAGTGTCTGACCATAATCTTCCACACACATCTCAGTATCTAGGTCTACAAGAGGCTTTTGAAATACAGATTTAATCAGACTGACAGAAAGAAGAACCACGTTTGAATTTCATGCTGTTAACTTTGGGGCACAAGGGCAAAGGTAGTAAAAAAGTGAGACATTTTCTAGAGCTCTGTCTGTATATCAACGGTCTCTCTGTGTGTGTGTGTGTGTGTGTGTGTGTGTGTGTGTGTGTGTGTGTGTGTGTGTGTGTGTGTGTGTGTGTGTGTGTGTGTGTGTGTGTGTGTGTGTGTGTGCGCACGCACATGTGTGCGCGCGCGTGTGTGTGTGTGTGCATGCCTGCACGTTATGTAAGCAGTCCAACTCTGTAGTAGGTCTAGTGAAATAGTGGGAGCTTTTCACGAGGTATCTCTGCATATCAATTATGCGCACACATGGCTGTGTGTGTAGATGTGTGTGCATACGTGTGTGTGTGTGTGTGTGTGTGTGTCTTTGAATGGGTGTGAGTGTCAGTAGATTTGTGCATGCATGTGTATGCATGTATGTTTATGTTTAAATCCTTTATTTAACCAGGGTAAATCACATTGAGATCTCCATCTATTTTTCAAGTGGGCCCTGGGGCCTTTTCAGTAAAGCCCTGCTTCACACACTCACACACACATAGTCACAGCTGGGAGCTGCCCAGTATACAGCCACAGTCTTATACTGTTGGCCACCGAGCAGCTCCACTGCAGCAGTTGGGGGTTAGGTGCCTTGCACAAGGGAACTTAAGACAGTCTGTGTTGACAGACGGGTGAGTGAATGGTCATTCACTTCCCCAACCAAATTATTCTTGTCGGCCCAGGGGATCGAACCAGGAACATTTGGACACAAGTTTGCTACTCTAACCTTTAGGCCAACACTGCCAGCTGTGTGTGTGTGTGTGTGTGTGTGTGTGTGTGTGTGTGTGTGTGTGTGTGTGTGTGTGTGTGTGTGTGTGTGTGTGTGTGTGTGTGTGTGTGTGTGTGTGTGTGTGTGTGCGTGCGTGTGCGTGCGTGTGCGTGTGTGTGTGTGTGTGTTCCGCGAGGGAAGCATCTCGCTGAGCCCCCGCGGTGCTCCAGGTCTTCTGTCCTCCCCTCATAACCTCACAAAGACGCTAATAAGCCTCCTGATGATGGA
>NC_139947.1:30520911-30538411 GCF_963454915.1 Gymnoscopelus microlampas | reverse complement strand
ATACTACAGCGTCACACAAAGGCATCAAAAGTAGCAGAACCACAAGCTCGAAAAGCGTCGCAAAACGACGGTTTTGCGCTTGTAGATCCTCTATTTTTGCATATTTTTGAATTTGGATCGCGAAAAGTAACAGTTTAAGGACATACTGTGTGAGGTTTCCACCCGACTGAGACGATATAGGCCTGTGTCCATGCAATTTGTCAATAGTCTTGCATCAATATGTTAAATGTTCTTTCTGGCTTTGCCACTGCACCACCAAACAACATGTCCTTGTATGAACCTCATACTACAAATACATCGAAATATGGAAACTAAGTGATTCTGACTCTGTACTGTACTGTAGGTCCCCAGTAGGAATCATTGTTGCCACATGCACTGTCAGTACTGTGGTCGGTTCTGTGGTCCTTCTCTGGCTCCCGTGCAGCGAGAGTTGCTGTGGGGCAGAAACCTTGTATCTCCGTATATTTCAACTTTTCTTTTACATTTTGTCATAAGTTAATGCCCTGCTTCATCATACTTGTCGCACAAAATTTGTTAAATTTAAAAAAAAAATAGCGATCTACAAGTTCATAACACCTCACAACACAAGGCTTTTTGATTGATGTACTTTATTTAGTAAGACATGAGAACAACAGTACATGAAAGTACAAATTCACAATACAAGATCTACTAAACTGGAAGGCTCATAAAGCACTAAGCTTGTTTAAAATGAGATCCCCACACACACAAATCATGATGTAATCATGTGGCGCTGTGAGTTTGTAGATAAAGATTGTAATTTGTAAAATTGAAAAAAAAAAAGAAAATAATAATAAAGGAATGGTTTTGGACATACAAGGTTTCCACCCGACAGCAACGTTTTGTTAGCCCTGGAAATGGCTGGCACTAGCTAGCTCAATACATAGGTCAGCCAGGATAACCCCCATATCCTGATTACTGACTCAAAGAGCCCCCTGGATATAGGTGGGGAGGGGGGGGGGGTTATCCAGTGAGCGGCTGGTAGCCAGACTGGGATAGCTGGCATGGTTGACTGGGAAGACAAAGCTAGAAGCTAGCTGTGTCCATCTAAAACTATAAGCTTTGTTCCATGGGGTTACACGGTGTTACTTTTACCATGTGTGCGTGTGCGTGTGCGTGTGTGTGTGTGTGTGTGTGTGTGTGTGTGTGTGTGTGTGTGTGTGTGTGTGTGTGTGTGTGTGTGTGACATGGTCTAGGCTTTGTGGCCAGGTCAAGGCAGGGCTTCTTTGTCTCCTCTACTGCCTCTACTACTTTGTCTCTCCAGGCTGAGAGATTGATGGGACCCTAGAGAGAAAGAACATGGAGAGAGAGAGAGAGAGAGAGAGAGAGAGAGAGAGAGAGAGAGAGAGAGAGAGAGAGAGAGAGAGAGAGAGAGAGAGAGAGAGAGAGAGAGAGAGAGAGATACAAAGAGAGAGATACAAAGAGAGAATGTGTGTGTGTGTGTGTGTGTGTGTGTGTGTGTGTGTGTGTGTGTGTGTGTGTGTGTGTGTGTGTGTGTCACACACAGACAGAGGGACATGGTGTGGTTAAAAAGAAAAGAAGGCTTTTAAATCTTCCGCTGATATGCTAGAGTGAGAGCCCCCCCACATGCCTATGAATATCTCTCTATTATTACTATTGACCCATATGCCATAAAGCACGACAGGGGGCCAGCATTACTCAACCTCCAGGACCACGCAGCCACTGCTATAGGGAAAAGTAGTGCACGCACGCACTCACGCACGCACGCACGCACGCACGCACGCACGCACGCACGCACGCACGCACGCACGCACGCACGCACGCACGCACGCACGCACGCACGCACGCACGCAGATGTACATGCACACACAGATGCTCATGCTCGCAAAAAAGTAGCGAAAATAGCCCATCTACAAGCTTGTGAGCGTGTACATGGGCTATTTTCACTACTTGTGTGCAACACTCTTGTATGTGTAACAAAAGGTACTTCGCACATAAACCATGCGTATTAGGACAGTATGTGTGTGGATGTGTGCGCATACGTGTGCATGTGTGCGTGTGTGTGCGTGTGTGTGTGCGCGCGCGCGCGCGTGTGCGTGTGTGTGTGTGTGTGTGTGTGTGTGTGTGCGTGTGTATGTGCGTACTGAAGAGACACTTTGATAAATGGCCAGTTTATGGTGCTGTCACGCTGGTGGTGTCTATGGGGAAATACTCTCCAGGTGTGTGTGTGTGTGTGTGTGTGTGTGTGTGTGTGTGTGTGTGTGTGTGTGTGTGTGTGTGTGTGTGTGTGTGTGTGTGTGTGTGTGTGTGTGTGTGTGTGTGTGTGTGTGGAAGGTGTGAGGCTCTGGTCATCTGATTGTGAACCCGTGGTCCGACGCATGATTAATCAAACTGATTGGATGGGGCAAATATGGTTTGTGATAGTAGAGAGAGAGAGAGAGAGAGATGTGTGTATTGATGTGCATGCATGTGTGTCTGCATGCATATTATGTGTGTGCGCGCGCGCGGGCGCGCGCGCGCGCGCGCGTGCGTGTGTGTGTGTGTAAAGGGTCAGGGGTCGAATAAATGGAACATGAAAGAATGAAAACACAGCGATGGCGTTGCTGACACAGCCACAACCCTGTTAATATCTCACAAGGGGCTACACACACACACACACACACACACACACACACACACACACACACACACACACACACACACACACATACACACACACACACGCTACACTAACAACGGCGAGTGAGTACTGTACACAATCACCTACAAAACATTTGTATCTCAACGCGGTACACAGCAACGTTATGAGTAATTGAGCCGTGCCGTTGCACCTTTGTAATAGCTGACGCGTTGTTACTTAGCCTTTGTGCTCCAACAATGGAGTGCCAGCGCTAAGTTGTCACTGGTCACACGGAGGGAAGGAAGGCGAGGGACGGAGGGAGTGAGGCAGGGAGGGAGGGAGGGAGGGAGGGAGTGAGGGAGAGAGAGAGGGGGGTAAAGATGGGAACCAGTGACTGGGCCTGTATGTATGGGTGCCACCTGGTCTTAGATCAATGCACTGACACACAGGTCATTTTTAATATGCTTTGATCTCTCACCCCAGTAGGGCTTGTGTGTGTGTGTGTGTGTGTGTGTGTGTGTGTGTGTGTGTGTGTGTGTGTGTGTGTGTGTGTGTGTGTGTGTGTGTGTGTGTGTGTGTGTGTGTGTGTGTGTGTGCGTGTGTGTGTGTTTGGGTGTGCTCCATCAAGCACATCTTGTTTTAGGACAATAGACACGGTGTGTGAACCATCAAATTGTCCCCTTAATAGCCTCATTCTTCTTCTCTCATTATCTCCCTGAGCAGTGACCACTTCCCCAGAGATGGAGGGAGAAGGAGAAGGAGAAGGCAATGGACGGAGAATTAGAACCAGAGCAGAACAAGTGCGGGAAAAAAGAAAGGAAAAAAACATAGAGTAATGAGGAAATATTTAGCTTCCCAAAAAAATCTCTTTCTATTTCTGAAACAATTCTGCCTATATAAAATAGGACATAGGCTCATATAAGAAATGACGTGTAGTGATGATGTGCCATGTTGTGGGCTTGTATATTAGCTATTTTTGGTGTTTTATGTTGTATGGTGAAGTATAAACCAGGCTTTACTAAATTATATCATGTGGTGGACTGTTAATGAATTTAACCGACTATTTGTCCTTAAGGGCACATGAAATATTTCAGCTGAGCAGAGGTGCAGTAATTAGAAAAACGCACAGCTGTTAGAGAAGGACAATGACCTTGCTCTATACATACAGTACATCTCTGTTCGTTATCCTCGCCATACGCCGTTTCCTCCAAACAAGTAAACATTATAAAAGTTGGCCCAATTTCTTTCAATCACACTTTCTTCGCCCCTTTTCCACTGCCCAACGCCTGTCAATCATGCACAGGAGGAAAAACAACTATTAATTGCAGGGCAAGGCAAGGCAGCTCACAGGGACGTCTCCTGAAGTCACCATTTCATCGCGTCGGAGATTGATGAAGATAAAAAGCTATAAATACAGCGTTCTCTCATTTTCCCCCGTCTCTCTTTTTCTCACTCTGTCTTTTTTTTCACCTCCTCTTGCTCTCTCTCATTAAATCTGATCCACCCCTTAACCCTGCGGGCAGGTGCTACTGTAATTAGCCATTATTTGACTATCAAAAGTCAGTAGAGTTGATTAAATGGCCCCGAAGCAGCACGCGGAGCACTCTCTCCCTCCGAGCCCTGGCCCTGTAATTTCAAAGGCTTCTTGCTGCCTGCTGAGGGCCTTTCAGGTCCGCCAGGAGCCGCTTCCTACCGCTGCTAAGAGCCTGTTGCCGACAGTAATCAAAACTGATAATCTTACATGGAGAGAAAAGGAGGGGTGGTGGTGGTGAGGTGGTGAGGTGGGGGGGGGCAGAGAGGGTTGGGGAGTGCAGTGGTGGGGGTGTGTGGAGGAGAGAAAGGAGAGTGAAAGACGTTCAGGGAGGCTGGGGTCTCAAGCAGAGAGACTTTCCATTTAAAAATACGGTAGCCGCTCAGAGGGGGCCGGTGGCCGGCAAGCGATGAAAAATGCCGCCGTCTCAAAGGCAAGTGAATGGCATCTCTTTAGTGATTAGGAGCAACAATAATGGGCACCCCTGCCTCTTGCCCCTAAGTCCATTTTATTGCTAATTCATTTACCTGTTATTTCAGACATACTTGACAGGAGTCACCTGCTAAGAAGTGGTGTTTGTCAGGCAGGTATGCCCATTAGCTGGGATTCTTAAATCAGCCTCACAATAGAGCCAAAGGGAGGGGGGGTGGGGGGGCTTGTTGTTAGCAGATAACACCACATAGATTTATCCTGACTAACAAAATCTTTTCCACTCCGAATATAATTAAGACTTTATCCCCGGAGCGATTCTTAATTAATGCATTTTTTATTAGGGAGTGTTGTGTTTTTTATATTACTATAGCTAAGTGGATTTTAAGCCAAGCTGATCTGCTTTTCTGTTCTGCTGTTAAAATCGAAAATATAATACAATCTTGCATGCCGCATTAGAACAGCTGATTGAAAATGAGTTGAGAAAACAACCCCCTTTTTAGTATAAAATCACTTCTGGCTTCTGGTGCAGACTTGCTGAATTGCGATTTTCTAACCATTTACAATTTACATATAGATCCATTTTTGCATTTTTATGACAGAATGCCTTCTCAACTGAGCAATGCCATTAATATCCAAATAAAAATATTAGACTAGATAGGGTTCTGTATTAGAATAAATCATATCACAGGTTTGCTCGCCATATTCCCCAAGGTGAATCAGGGGCAAAATAATCACTTTGACTCCCTGCTTAATGTTCTGGATCATTCTCCCTTGGGAAAGTGCTCTCTATGATAATATCCTCATATGAGCATCTCATCTGAAATGTCACACATGTAAGATTACAGCTGCATTGCGCTCCCAAATGTATAATCTATACCCAAGAGTGCGGAAAAAACAAAACGGATTTCTACATTAACCTGGCTGGGTGCAAAAAATACAAAGCACAACAAAAATATGTAAATATATACAATGATTTGATTGGATTATTACATTTGGACACTGAGGGGGTTTTCTTTCCACTCGAGCACACGTTCGGCGCCGAGTAAGGTGCGCAGCGGCCGTGAGATGCAAATTGAGTCGTCGTCTGAGAGAGATGTCTATTTTGTCTTCATTTTCCATTCGCTTTTTGTCTGTGGTTGTAAAGAGGTCTGTGTCAAAGGTGTGGAGGACTGCTCTCTCTCTCTCTCTCTCTTTCTCTCTCTCTGGAGCACAGAGCATTGTTTTCATCAGGGTGTCTCACTGAATAAAGGGATTATCTGCTATGAATTAGTGCATGGACACAGAAGACTGTGTGTGTGTGTGTGTGTGTGTGTGTGTGTGTGTGTGTGTGTGTGTGTGTGTGTGTGTGTGTGTGTGTGTGTGTGTGTGTGTGTGTGTGTGTGTGTGTGTGTGTGTGTGTGTGTGTGTGTGTGTGTGTGTGTGTGTGAGAGATCAGATCACCCCATGTCGCCTGCCTCTCGGGATCTCCCACTTGGCCTAATCATTGTTTCACTAACAGATAATTCCCTGTGTCCTCACACGTGTTCCTCTCTCTGTGTGTGTGTGTGCGTGTGCGCGTGTGTGTGTGTGTGTGCGCGTGTGAGTGCATGTGCGTGTGTGTTTATGTGTTAATTAGCGCTGTGTCGGGCTGAGGGTGCTCTTCCTTGTAATGGCTTAATTAGGGGTGACGGCCCAATGCTTGTTTACTCAATTAGCCATCCGCTTTAATTATCTCATTCACAGCAAGTCGACTGTCTGTGTTAGCAGGCTCAGTGAAGGGGATGATACTGTCGGGTGGAAACCTTCTATGTCCAAACCCGTTCCTTTTTTATTATTATTTTAAAAACATTTTGAAATCGTAAAAATACTTGTAGATCGTCTATTTTCACAATTTTTGCGCAACTATCTTGTACGACGAAGTAAGGCATTTATTTACGAAAAAACATCAAAAGTTGGGGTATGGAGATACAGGGTTTCTTATGCTGATGCTAATACAGCTGTGTGTAGGCTGTGTGTAGGCTGTGTGCATATGTGTGTTTGTGTAATTATGCACATCATGCACCTGCAATTAAAGAATGAGGAGATAAGTATCAGCGTGCGTTTGTGTGTCAAATCATATTCATGCTGCGCCTACAAGAAATATGGGGAGTGTGAGATAACAGGGTTGCAAACCTTAACTAATTCAAGTGTATTTCAGTCAGATAACTCTCAAATAGAACACTAATACAGTACGGTACATTGTATTTCATAAAATGTAATAATATCTTGCCGTTCAGGCTCTGCTATACTGTACATTACTGCCTGCTCAGCTCTCCCCATGGCGTCCCTATTTTGGGCATGTCATAGGCAAAAGATTTACGAATTTCATTAACAGATCTACTGTACGAGCTCACAAGCTCATAAGAGAAAAATGTAAAATTTTGAACTTTCAATTTTTTTTATTTAGGGTTTAAGTGATTAACACTCCAGATTTGACTGTGTCCACGCACATAACACCCCCCCCCCCCCCCCCCACCAATACATTCATGGTGGGTTTAATAATCAATGGAGAAGAAAAAAAAACTTCATCAAAAAGATTTAAAAATAGAATGGAGGGGATAAAGCGACAGACGTGGTATGATTGATGGCTGCTTTTAAAACAGCCTATTGTTTTATAGTGGGCCTTCATCCAACAGCCCCCCCCACCTCCTCCTCCTCCTCCTCCTTACATGTGGATTAAGACCAGCCGCTTATTTAACAGTTCATTTGAGCAAGGGGGCGAGCAAGGTGAAAGCCACGATGGGGTTGGATGGAGGGGGAGTAGCTGGAGGGATTGTGTGTGTGTGTGTGTGTGTGTGTGTGTGTGTGTGTGTGTGTGTGTGTGTGTGTGTGTGTGTGTGTGTGTGTGTGTGTGTGTGTGTGTGTGTGGTGGGGGGGGGGTGTCAGGGTGTCTGCTGTGCCGTGCCGCGACGGGATGTCCCGCGCGGGGCGGGACAGTGCCAGGCCGCTCTGCAGGGAGACGAGACAGGGCCTCCCTGGTGGACTAATGCCCTGTAATGAAGATTAAGACTCCACTCAAAGACTGTACTGTTCACCCAGGGAGAGAGAGAGAGAGAGAGTGAGAGAGAGAGGCAGGGGGGGGGGAGGATTGTAAAAGGTGGAGGAGTGGAGGGATGAGAAGGGGAGATGGAAGGAAGAGAGGAAAGGTGAAGGGGGATTTGGGTTGAGGGGATGGGGAGCCAGTTTTTTTTTTTTTACGAGCTTGTTTGTGAGTTTTGGGCTACGATGTGGTAGCGCTTCAGTGCAGCGACAGGTGAAGAGAAAATAAATGAAACTGAGTAACTCAATGATACCTGAAATTCCATATTAACCCATTCAATCCAGGAACGCATCTGTGTCATTTTTGATTTCTTTGGCTATTTTTGAAAAATTGCATGTTGATGGTCAAATAACTGTTACTTACTGATATTGCTTTGTATGTCTGTATGTCTTCAAGTGACCAATTGATGGACTGAAAAAAGTAATGCGAAGAATAATAATCTGATGATAAGATTCTCAGCTACTGACTAAACACGCAGCTTCTTTGAACCAACGATTTATTTTTTTAAACACAAAATTATTTTGCAGACAAATCTTTTTTCTTATTATTTCTCTTACACACATCCAGTATTTTCTTCTTCTTTCAATACTGTGTTTCCTCTTTTCAATACAGTAGCAAATAAATGAAAATTCTTTTTTTTTAATCAATTCTCTTACAAAGATCCTGTATTTTCTACTTTTTTAACGCACCCTCTGCTGTTTGCATCGCAATACATTTTTTATCAAATGGATTTAAATTGTCACCAGTTTGAATCGATTTTAATCGATTTACGTTACATGCCTAACGTACGATTTAATCGATACGTGCCTAACGTACAGCATACAACACACATGAACAGCAGTGAGTCAGCTGAAGCAGACTTCTCGCTGCTCGGCACAGCTTCTGACTCTCCTGATGGCTCACTCACTAGGGGGGTGGGGGGGGGTGCCTCACGGGGCTCAAGTCTGCTTCAGACGGCGCGCCTGCCTTGTTTTAAGTGTTTTTAGCAGACTCGTCAACCTATCATAAGTTGGGAGGGAGAACGCCACTTCTGCATTCCAGTGTGGGCGAGGATAGGATCCCATTGTAAAATGAGGTGACGGAGGCTCCTGTTACGTCAAACGTTGACGGATTGGTCAGATGTTGCCCCAAGCTGTCACTATAGCAGTACTTGACAGTGAGAATGTTGTAGTTTGAACCGGCGTTAATTTTGACAGCAGATTTTTATTTAGTTTAGTCATAGTCTTTTGAATAAAATGTTATTTAGTTTTAGTCATATTTTAGTCATCTGAAAAGTTTTAGTCGACTAAATATCATAAGATTTTAGTCGACTAAATGTACAATTGATTTTGTCGACAAAAATATATTTTGGCAGGCCTTGATGGCGTCGTAATGGCTGATTTTACACCTGGTTGCATAATGAAAATAGCCGATCTACAAGCTCACAGAGCTTGTAGATCTGCTATTTTCAGAGCTTAACACCCGAGCGCAACCAAACATAAAATGACTTGTCTTTTAGTTCTACTGGATCTCTTCTCCATTAGTCCCTCCGTAACATATTAGTCTAGCTTTTTTTTATTTGTTGATATACAGTATTTAGTCTTAGTTTTAGACATCATAGATTTGTTTTTTCGCAGTGAAAAAAGGTAGTCATAGCTTTAGTCTACGAAATTAACTCTGTTTGAACAGGGCAATTTAAGCCTTCATCATTTGTATCAGACAATTACAGATAACAAGTCAAAACACATAGTATTTGAAAATACTATAAACAGTCTGAATATTAAACTTCATTATGAGTTCCATCATGACAAAGAATTATCCATTCATGAAGGCATGAGATCAATTATTATAACATATACAATAATAAGCTATCCACTAATGAAAGCATAGGATAAATCATTATAACAGGGTGTTTTAACCTTTCAAAACAATCATGATTTTGTTGCAGACAGGACAAAAACACACGCACACGCGCACACACACACACACACACACACACACACACACACACACACACACACACACACACACACACACACACACACACACACACACACACACACACACACACACACACACACACACACACACACACACACACACACACACGGTCTCTGTCTTATTGACCAACATCTATCCAGGGATCTCTTAAGGTGTCGTTTCTGGATCAATTTCCCAAATCAATGGACTCAGCATTAATTTAGCGTTGTTCTTTTAGTCAGATGATGGGGTGCTCTGAACTGTAGCCACTATCCTGAGGACATTTTTACTGACAAGTAAATTTGAATTTTCTTTACTATTCATTGGGTTTCAGATGATCATACAGCAATACATAGTATTGTCGCTGTCGGGTGGGAACCTCATATGTCCAAAATTGTTACTTTTCAGGATTCAAATTCAAAAGTGGCTAAAGGAGCAGATCTACGAGCTTGTAGATCTGATACTGTTGATGCTTTTATGTGACGCTGTAATATGATCAAGTAGGGTATTCATTTACGAAAAAACACAAAATAGAATATGGAGATAGGAGGTTTCTGCCCGACAGCGACGATATAGAACAGTGGTCTGTTATGAGAGACAGAGAGACAGATACAGAGACAGAGACAGAGAGAAAGAGAGATAGAGACACACAGAGACAGAGAGACAATGACAGAGACAGAATGAGAAATGTACTGTAAAAAAAAATGTCGTGCCAAGCATGTATCCACAGAATGTGGTACATAAACATACTCTACATGTGTGGTGAGACCAAGACAACAACTTCTGTCAAACGACTTTGTGAATACATTCAAATTCAAGCCTTTCACAATCGGGGAAGCCAAACTTGTTCAACAAAAACAAGCTTGGGCAAATGCACTGTCCATTTTCCCAGTGACCTCCACAAAGTACAAGAAAAGCACAAACAAATAGACACACAGTGGTTACGTTGAGCCACTGACAAGACTACAGCTATTTCAAACCCTTTATTCTCTGGTGTTACACGGTCGCCATGACAATAGTGCTTCTCTATAAAGAGAAATAAAAAGCCACCACATACAGCACCCAAGGCAAATTACCCATTCATTCAGACAGTTGCCCCTCTTACTATGATATTGGTTTGGGAAAATCTGTTTTAGTCAGATACTGTAGGTCATGGATGGCATACAGCCAGAATACTGAACAAAATATAGGTCAACGAATATGTAGGGATGTCCAGAAATATAATTGCCAAGTGTGATTTTTAAAATGTAATGATTACCTATACCTATGGGCTATGGTGGTTATATAGGTCAGTGACAATGCGACACAAGATCGGCTATTATCACTATGAAAACAGGAGTGCCTTGAGATTTGTACTTGTCGATTTGTGTGGGCAAAACGTTTGAAAATGGACTTTACTTTTCCTTGTGGATCTACTATGTGGATTGTACCTATGAAAGTTACCGCCCCTTGTGGACTGTGTGGTTTAACCTGAAAATGTGCTGATCTTTGCACCAATGTCATTTACAATGCGCTGATACTCTTTCGGACCTGAATGTCTAAGTATACCTACTGCTATGTTTATGCATGTCTTACCTCATGTACATACCAGCTGTATGCTATGGGTATATATGTAGATATCTGTAATTTATGCCTCTCCATGACTTGTTTTTGATTGGGCTAAAAGGATAACACAAACAAGTCCTGGGGACTTGTTTCCATCGTGGTCCTGTGTATTCAATTCATCAACAGAGCATAGAATATTAACACATTAAATGCATGTCATCAGCAAATATACAGACTGTCTGTCTGAGATGGTATCCTAGAGTATAAAGACAGATGAATGAGGCACAGTACAGCCCCCCAACACAAGGCACACGTCACTTACCACTCTGTGGCTGAAGGCTCGCTAAAGACCCCCCCCTCCCCACACTCTCACACACACACACACACACACACACACACACACACACACACACACACACACACACACACACACACACACACACACACACACACACACACACACACACACACACACACACACACACACACACACTTCCAGCCTCTCCCGCTATATTCCTCCATCTCTCCCTCCATGTCCATGCCTCGCTCCATTCCTTCACCCTCCCTCCTCCCACTGTTCTTTTCTCTTTTTCTTTTTTTTTTCACTGACAGTTTTCAAATGTTTTGTCTGCCTGAAATATTCAAAGGGGGGCCCGAGTGATGGAGGGATAGATGGACGGATGGGTGGGTGGGTGAGAGGGATCTTTTTTCACATGACCTTGGGTTGGCGGGGGCCAGCCTCTCTCCGTCTCTCACTCCCTTCCTCTCTGGCTGTCTACCCGTCTCTCTGTCTGTCTGTCTGTCTGTCTTTCTGTCCCTTCTTCTTCTTCCTGCCCCCCATCTCTCTCTCTCGCTCTCTCTCTCTCTAGACGGGTCATGTCTCAGACTGGGCTGGCAGTCCGCCTCTCTGGGGCATTCCGGCATTTCTCCTCATCATGCACTGTGTGTGTGTGTGTGTGTGTGTGTGTGTGTGTGTGTGTGTGTGTGGAGGGGGTCTTAGGGGTCTACCCCCTACTCTCCAACTCCCCCACTCCCGCCCAATTTCTACTGACGTTTCACTACTTTCTCTCAATCACCCCCCCCCCCCCCGAAAAAGTTACAGGAGTGTTATTTGTATCCCTCAAACCACCGGTGCTCATGGAAGGGGATCATAGAATAAAGGAAATATTATGACCAAAGGCCATAGCAAATCCAGGTCCAGGCACTCAGAAGTAGGTTTCAAAAGTAAACGGCCTTTAATTCAATGCGCTAGTAGAAACATTTAAATACACCAACGCGGGTCGGCTTGCGCCTTCTTCTGGATGATGAACCCTGAAGAAGAACCCTGACCTTTTCTCCCCCTCTACAATCACCATAATACTACTGTAATTATAAGACATTATGTTTGTACTGTATATCGTTGCTGTCAAGTGGAAACCTTGTATGTCCAAAACTGTTACGTTGTGAAATAGTGAAAACAACAGATCTACAAGCTCACAGGCTTGTAGATCTGCTATTTTCACTACTCTTGGGCGACACTCCTGTATGACAAAGTAGGACATTAATTTACGAAAAAGTTGAAATATGGAGATACGAGGTTTCTGCCCGACAGCAGTGATATATAATGCTTTTCACACTACGCACATTTACACAGTAAAGACAGGCATGGACAAACCGTCAGAACAGAACTACAATAAAATAAAGCAGAGAAAGTAACAAGCATGGAGAGTCACAACGTCGTTCTCTGTGACTCTGTCAGTCTTTTTGTTTAAAATGGGGCTGATTGACAGAGAAACACGAGGGGAGAGGCCGTTTCAAGAACACTTACTCTCTACAAACACACACTAGATCAGGGGTATGGGCAACCTTTTTGGGCACATAATGACATAGCTGTTTTCCGAGGCTGACATGCCAGAAAACCAATGCTAAACAATGTTAATTAGAATAATACAAGTTTAGAATAAGAAAGTCATTTAATAATAAAACCTGAGAAAAAAAGAATGAGCCAATAGTATAATATGAATAATAAAAGCAAGATAAACCTATCTGGGGAGTTTTTTTTTGCATATCAAACAATAATGGTTGTTTTTTTTTATCACTCAAGTGATCACCACATAGCCCACCTGATCACCAAAAGGACGTGGTTGCCAACTCCTGCACTAGATTTTCCTAAATTGCTATTTCAACTAATAGCTAAATTAGAGATCTACAAGCTCAGAGCTTATAGATATTTTCAAATTTAGTTAATGTACTTTTTTATAAATGAACGATGGGGATGATTTTGCGGCATACGTAATGCTGTCTGGAGACACAGAGTAAGTACAGTATAGCGGTGTTGTACTTTTAATGGAATGACAACAAACTATGAAGGTGATGGGAGTTGAATGCAAGTGTGATGGATGTGTGTTCTTCTGCCACATAAGAAATACTCCCCCTTGTGACACCAACCCTCAAATGCAGCCAAAACATCCTCAGTGTATATGCCTCTATTCCTATGCGTGCGCGTGCACACACACACACACACACACACACACACACACACACACACACACACACACACACACACACACACACACACACACACACACACACACACACACACACACACACACACACACACACACACACACACACACACACACACACACACACGCGCGCGCGCGCGCGCACACGCACACACACCCCTACTGTACCTCTATCTCTAATTGTCTGACCCGTTGAAACATTTTTGAGGAGCTGGACCACACAACTCTCCCTCCCCCCGCCCCCCCCCATCCCCCCTTCCCTTTTGGTCTCCCTGGCAACGCCATGCGGGTCGTCATGTTATTATCACCAGCACTTGACCAGGCCAGCCCTCTGCATTCACTTCTCCTGGCTTAATGGACTCACTGCTTTCTTGACATACAATGACTACGGGGTGTGTGTGTGTGTGTGTGTGTGTGTGTGTGTGTGTGTGTGTGTGTGTGTGTGTGTGTGTGTGTGTGTGTGTGTGTGTGTATTACTTGACTTATAAGGGGCCAGATATCCCCATAAGTATAGTAGAATTTGTGACATAGACGTTGTGAGGACCATTTTCCTGGTCCTCACAAAAGAAATTGTTTTGTGGATAAAAAACTGATTTTAAAGTGTTGATGTCCCCAGAAGTGTAGTAATGCAAACGTGCGTGTGTGTGTGTGTGTGTGTGTGTGTGTGTGTGTGTGTGTGTGTGTGTGTGTGTGTGTGTGTGTGTGTGTGTGTGTGTGTGTGTGTGTGTGTGTGTGTGTGTGTGTGCGCAAGCGCGCGTGCTTCAGTATGTGTGCGAGGAAACTCATATGACGGCTCAGCAAGTGTCAGTCTGTCCGCCCTCCTTCTTTTGTTGGGCGACCCCTGAGAATGTGGTGGGAATGGCCACTGAGAGAGACAGAGATTAGAGAGAGAGAGAGAGAGAGAGAGAGAGAGAGAGAGAGAGAGAGAGAGAGAGAGAGAGGTGGAGAGAGAGAGAGGGGGAGAGAGAGATGAAGTGAGATGGAGAGATGGGAGAGAGAGACAGAAAGGCAGAAAGAGAAAGGGATAGAGAGGGGGAATCAGATAGATGAAGACATGTTTTTAGAGAGAATTTTAGTGAAAAAATGTGGGTGGAGGATAAAAACGAGCAAGAGTGAAAAAAGGCAAGAGAAAGTAAAAGTGAAAGAATGAGGCAGATACAGAGAGAGAGAGAGAGACAAAGAGAGAGAGAGAGAGAGAGAGAGAGAGAGAGAGAGAGAGAGAGAGAGAGAGAGAGAGAATGTGACAGAATTGAAAGGGGGTCAGACAGCCAGCTGATGTGAAAGTTCCTTCTATCACCTCGTGCTTCTCGTCCGCCCCCGTTCTCGCTCCCTGTCTCTGTTTCTTTCAAAGGTTCCCACTTGAATTCCACTCCCAGCGCTTCCCCTCACAGTGACGCTGGGCTTTGATGAGCGATAACAAGAGAGATGCGTCAGTCTGAGCCCACACACTGTCCTAGAGACACACACACACACACACACACACACACACACACACACACACTGTACAAGACACAAAAACACACACACATGCACAGAAACAGTAACTGAAAGTTACATGTGCCACCCAGACACTCAACCATGCACGCTTGTGTGGTGTGTGAGCGCGCGCGCACACACACACACACACACACACACACACACACACACACACACACACACACACACACACACACACACACACACACACACACACACACACACACACACACACACACACACACACACACAGCAATGGCCTTTGAGAGTGAATGCTCCTCACAAGGTCTGAGGACATAATGGCAGCATTCTACAGTAGCCATAGCTGGGGACAGTTCCCACAGACAAGACAGAGAGAGAATGAAAGATAGAGAGCAAAAGGACATTTCTCTCTCCCTTCACCTCTCCTCCTACTCTCCGCCTCTCACTCAACAACCCAGACTTTGTCCGTCACCATGTGATGTGACGTACGCGCCACAGAGGCAGAGAGTAGGCCTATACGTCACTATGTGATGTGCCCAGTGGTGGACAACGTATTCAAAAGTACAAATTAAGAAGTACATTTGAATTTCCCCCCCAAATGTAATAGAATTCTGAAATGTTCCGAAATGTTCAAGAATTTTCCAAAATAGGGCTGAAAGTGTTTAATTCATAATATATTTATTTTGGGTCCCAAAAGTCCCTCACAACACAGAATGTCCACCTATTTTCACCGAACTTTGGCTACTACAGTATGGCACGCCCAGAATAGGGACGCTAGGGTTCATTTGGTTAAGCTAGCTTATTCATTGGTTTTGGCTTTGGCGTGTGCTGATTGGTCAGCTGCTGCCATATCAAAACAGTTATCAGCCCGAGGGCTGAGTTATCAGCCCTATCTAGTTATAACTCACAAATACATGCTGAGTATGCCAAAGTAGATAATGTACCATCTTTTGTTAGCAACCTTTGCTGATATAGCAATGAATTCAAATCACTTTTCACCAACATGCTCTTGTCAGGTAACTTTATAGTATTCAATCACACACACTCAGATTTTAGGTCCTACTCACAACATAAAGCCACGTCACGTGATATTTCACAAATTATGTTACTTCCTAGTGTTTATTGAAGACAGGAGTCAAGTGGAATACATGTGAAAGATTAGCCTGTCTATTTCCCCAACTCAAAACATTCTTCAAATGTACATGTAGGCCTATACATTTGAGCATGTGAGCTCAATCTCTACATATATATCTGAATGTCTGCACGCGCACACACGCACACACACACGCACGCACGCACGCACGCACGCACACCATTCTGACTGACTCTCGTTTTCAAAATACTTTTTTTCCCTTGACGGACCTGACGTGAGGCCTGGTGGTGTATATTTTGAAGGGGGAGGAGGTGGTGGGTTGGGGATATTTCTGGGTGGAGGGTCTGGGGGTTGGAGGGTGGGTTGGGGGTGGTTATGGAGCCAAATGAAAACATGTCACTCATGGCCCATTAAAACGTAACCCTGCCCAGTAGAAGAAAGAGAGCCATATCATCATTAAGTCATCTTGGGGCGAAGAGAAAACCGCAAATATTATTCCTACAACTCCACCGTCCGCACACACACACACACAGACACAGACACACACACACACACACACACACACACACACACACACAGTTGTTCCCTTCTTTCCTCTAGAATGACAGAGAAGATGGGATGATTGGAGCTATGGTGTGTTTGCTCGCAGTCTGAGCACAACAAGGACATGTTGGAGCCACATTAAAAACAACATGTGCAGATAAAACAAACCATGGACGTCAGTGGCTGTGGCTGGTAAACATGCGTCCCCCAGGTTGGTTTTCAGGTGAGTTTTGGTCCATTTGATTGGTTAATTAACTACGTTTAAATCTCCTTTAACCAGGAGCAATAACAAGATCTCATGAAGGGGAAAATGTCTGTCTGTCTGTCTGTCTGTCTGTCTGTCTGTCTGTCTGTCTGTAGTATCTATCCATACATAGAGAGCTGAGTTCAATTCTAGCAGAAATGTGTTAGCTAAATCCATTTATCTGTGCTGTCCAAGTGTGTGTGTGTGTGTGTGTGTGTGTGTGTGTGTGTGTGTGTGTGTGTGTGTGTGTGTGTGTGTGTGTGTGTGTGTGTGTGTGTGTGTGTGTGTGTGTGTGTGCGTGCGTGCGTGCGTGCGTGCGTAAAGCACATGCAAAAGTCAGTCATTTCCTACTCTAGGTGTCATCACTTCTCAGCCAAGCCATGTATGCTATCAGACCAAGGCCACTGGCATTCACACGCACGCACGCACACACACACAGCTACCCCTGTATAACCAGGGGGCATTTTGTGATGGGTCACATTATGAAAAATGACTTGCCCCCGTGGTGTGCCGGGGTGGCAGTGATTATAATAT
>NC_139947.1:30510911-30515911 GCF_963454915.1 Gymnoscopelus microlampas | reverse complement strand
AATGTTGACAAATGCTCTCTTATGGGGCTTTCGATAAAAGCTGCAATAGAAATGCTGACCTTTTAAAACAAACTTTCTGGTTACAACAGCTACCCCTACAACAGGGATAGGCAACCTAAGGTACGGGTGCCATCATTGGCACAGGGGAGGGTGATCACTGGCACACTGGTGCGAGAGGATATTGTGTGAGAGGATATTTATTTTAAAATGAAACTTTTTTTAATTTAGTCAATTAAATGAAGTCCCCTCACATCTGTATGCAAATTACATCCTGCACATAATTCTACATCCATTCAAACTCTGACTGAGGAGGGGGTCTGGGAGATAGGTGGGTTATTGCTCTGAATCTGCTGATAATTACATCCTGATGTGGAAGAAAATATTTCAAAGGAAGAAAAAATATAGAAAAAATAAAGGTTGTTATATGGACAATCAAAATGTGTTGGAAATATATTTTGATGCGGTGTCATAATTAAACTTAATGTTGAGTTGGCACACTGACTATCAAGAAAATAAAAACATGGCACTTCATGTCAGAAAGGTTGCCGACCCCTGCTCTACAACATGTAAACCTCAGGTTTAGCAATCATTCATCACGGTGATTGTCCTTCCAAAAAGCTACGTCAAGCAATGTGAGAGTGAAAAAAAATATTCAGTCCATTTATCCAACTCATGAACAAAGCCAGTGGCTGCTGGGGTGACAGCATCTGAAAGAGGAGGGCACCATACTGAAACTATGGCCTTCGCTAACGGCATCCCTAACCAGATAAATCCACCACATCATTCACTATAGCCTCCCATTCTCATCCAATGATTTAGGCCATGAATACCATGACATTGACCCACAGTAAACCCAGCCCCAAATACATCTTCAGTAAAGCTCAGGACAAGTGTCTGCACCGCCACTACTGCCTCTATTGTTCTTTCATGGACCATTAGATGGACATGAACTCTCTGCCCGTCTTGTCTTGACCCGGTGACTCTGGCCGTAAAAACAAACTGCCCAGCCCCTACAATAAATTTATCACCTCATAAAGTGGTCAGTCAGTGGTCAATGGGACGTATCGGTGTGTGTAAGTGTGTGTGTGTGTGTGTGTGTGTGTGTGTGTGTGTGTGTGTGTGTGTGTGTGTGTGTGTGTGTGTGTGTGTGTGTGTGTGTGTGTGTGTGTGTGTATGGGTGGGTGAGTGAAGAGGGAGATTTCCCCATTGATTTCATTTCATTGTCTGAAAGTGGTCTTCGGTTAACAGGGTTGGATTTGTTTTGTAGGACGAATAGCGGAAATAGCCAGTCTGCAAACTCCTAACGCATCGCATCACGACTATGCTATTCACTAATAAAAAAGTAAATAAATTACATTTAGAAATTTGGGGGAAAACATGGAACATATTTGCCTGTAAATACATACCCAAAATAGGAACGCCAGGGTTGATTAAACCCCTGTAGTCTTAAGGGAACTGGACCTGAGTTACAACGGTACTTCTGACTTCTGCCTATACACCAAATCTCTTCGCCAAAATTAGCCCATCTACAAGCTCACACTGTGTCGCGAATGCATATTTTTGGCTAATGTTACCCCCAGAATATGGATGCTGGTTAATGTGGTTGAGCCCATTTCAGATAAAAGAGGTGTCTGAAACTGTCAAATGCTCTCTGGGGCTGCAACTATTGATGGTCTTTTACTTTTTTGGTTTAATAGAATAATCGAGAAGGACGTTTTTTTTTAAATAATCTGCTATTTTTTTAATATAATATCAACAAATCAACATGAAGAAATTCAAATAGATTTTTTTCATTAATAGATTAATGTGATTATTCACCGATCCACAAGCTCACGTTGTGATACGACACGTTGTAAGCTCGTAGACTGGCTATCTGTTAACTATTGCGCCCCTCTCAGGAGAATAACCACAACAAATCATAGAGATTGAGTTTTGAAAAGTGAACTATTGTCTGGGGCATACAGGTCATGCCATGTTCTTTTAACCAATAAAGGAACAACACTGTGTACATAAAAAAAAACAGTAATTTAGAAGTGGCTATGGAAATGGATGACTGTGTTTGTGCTCATTGCTTTCACGTGTAACTTTTACATCTCCTCGCCAATCTCACATTAGTACAGGGCCATTTTTTGTTTTGTTTACAATAATATGTTTTTCATTCATTTGAAGTCACAGGATTCATCCCATCTCTTTCTGAACCGGCCTATAGAATGGAACAAACTAATGGAATGTGATATACTGTAGGTGGAGAAAGGTTAGAATGCCAGAAAAAAAAAACACTTCCAAAAGCACATTGCAAGAGGTTAACACTACATTACTATGTTCTGGTGTATGACTTTGTACAGTATAGTGTGTGGACATGTACAGTATAACATCTCTGTGTGTGTGTGTGTGTGTGTGTGTGTGTGTGTGTGTGTGTGTGTGTGTGTGTGTGTGTGTGTGTGTGTGTGTGTGTGTGTGTAGTGCATGTATACAGTATATATTGTATACAACAAGTTAAAGTGACACGTTTCAGCAGATAGCCCATTATGTACCGGTATTTTATAACATGCATGCACGCACGCGCACACACACACATGCACGCGCACGTATTGTGCTTCTTCCACCCTCACAAGGAATCGTATGGAAAACCCTGCACTACAAATGGTGTATTCACAGGTATTCAAGACGTGTACACTTTTGTCTTACTTTTTTGATGCAGCTTTCGGGGGAGCCTGCTTCGTGGTCGTTCATCATGTGCTAAAAAGAAAGAAAAATACGTTTTAAAACACATTCCATCGGTACAGTGACAAACAACATATGTGCCCACAAGACAGTCACACACACAGTTAAATGAATTGTTACATTGATTTATTTTCCTCCTCAAAATAAAGTGAGAATATTGACTGCTGTGACTACAATGTCCAAATGCCGTGACCGCTGTGGTTTGATGACACGGGCAGGAGGTGTTCATAGTTCATCACATAGATCCTTCTGAGCCCCCAGCATGACCCGGGGAGAGTAATAATGGGCTGAGAGGTCACACACACACACACACACACACACACACACACACACACACACACACACACACACACACACACACACACACACACACACACACACACACACACACACACACACACACACACACACACACACACACACACACACACACACACACACACACACACAAGCTCTCTCTCTCACACTCACACTCACACACACACACAACTACCCTGACGAATGAATGCCCCATAGATTTGACGTTAATTCTCCGCTTCAGTGTTGCAGGAAATTTCACAGAGAGTGTGTATGTATGTGCATGCCTCCATGAGCGCACGTACGCACGTGCGTGCGCGCGCACGTGTGTGTGTGTGTGTAATTAAGCCTTCAAGCAATATTTACTGTGGGCAGATGGGTGGTAGAATGCTCCCAGTGTCTGCCTGAGGAAATGAAGGAAGTGGGAATTGGGGTAACGATGGAGAGATGGAGCCTTTCTGCTGCTCTGAGGTGTACTGTACTACACTCTGTCTGTCCATCTGTCTCTCTCACTCTGTCTGTCTGTCTGTCTGTCTGTCTCACTCTTTCTCTCTCTCTCTGTCCATCTGTCTCTCTCAGTCTGTCTCTGTCTCTATGTCTGTCTCTCTCACTCTGTCTCTCTGCCTCATTACAGTGTCTGTTTCCACTTCCCTTTGCCGCTCTTTCTCAGTCTATCCATCTTTTGGGTCTGTGTCCTTTGTGTGTGTGTGTGTGTGTGTGTGTGTGTGTGTGTGTGTGTGTGTGTGTGTGTGTGTGTGTGTGTGTGTGTGTGTGTGTGTGTGTGTGTGTGTGTGTGTGTGTGTTTGGGCGCGTGTGGGTGTATGCATACGTGTGGGTGTGCATGTGCTTATGGGTGTGTGTGTGTCTGTCTCTCTCTCTCTAAAGCCCATTGATAGCACCTGGGGGGATCAAAGAGAGGATGCAGACTGTTTTCAAAGTCATTTCAGGCGGGGTGAGGGTGGTGGGTGTGCTACTTTACTGACTTTAGGAGAGATTATCAGGCCTATAAATTGTGCGCACGTGCACACACACACACACACACACACACACACACACACACACACACACACGTAATAGGGACTTCCTAAGTGCGCCCATACATTTGGACAGCTATATAAAAGGAGCTGCTTGTACGGCAGGATTCAGAGAACAGCCACACAGTCTCCACACACATCAGATTCCTCAGCAGATAAATGTCTCTAAATGCAGAGTCTATGTGGACCCCCTCCTCTCTCTAATCACCCTGGGCTTTAGGAAATACAAACTTTAATATGTCAGCTCTAATATAGTGGCGGCAGCACAACACCTCAACAACACAACGACTGTTACAGAGCTGGGAGGGGGGGGGCAGGAAAAAGGAGATGAAGATATAGGGTGTGTGTGTGTGTGTGTGTGTGTGTGTGTGTGTGTGTGTGTGTGTGTGTGTGTGTGTGTGTGTGTGTGTGTGTGTGTGTGTGTGTGTGTGTGTGTGTGTGTGTGTGTGTGTGTGTGTGTGTGTGTGTGTGCGTGCGTGTGTGTGTGGTTGTGTGCGTGCGTGCGTGCGTGCGTGCGTGCATGCTTCCATGCGTGGTCTTGCATGCACCTATGAATAAAGGTCCACCCAGGTTCACCGACATCTTATTTCTTAAAAAAGCCTTGAAAACAATGCGAGGAAAAGAAAAGTACAATGAATGGAATATGATGTGTTTTATATCTAGGAGGTCTTGAGATGTGAACAGAACTATCAACTATGGGTACTGTAGTACTTTTGTAAATGTGACATTACACTTTCCACGCTGCTCTGCCGGTCTCACACCCTTTCTCTCTCTCTTCCTCTAGCTTCTATCTTCGCTATTGCCTTCTCCCTCCCTCCTTTGCTCTCTTTCCCCCTCTCTCTGTGCCGTGCGCCAAACAGCCCTCATGTAGAGCAATGTAACCTACAGTATGCTCTGTGAATCCCTACATTAAGCTGTCAAAGGCTCTCTCTCTCTCTCTCTCTC
>NC_139947.1:30490072-30510711 GCF_963454915.1 Gymnoscopelus microlampas | reverse complement strand
TGAAGAACGGAGGAGATAAAAAGAAAGAGAGAAGACCTGCACACTTGAATGCTTTGCTTGCATAGCGCTTTTTATTTTTCTCCGTGGGCCTCCCTCTTGGAGCGAAGTGCCACTAGAAATACTGACCGGCTCACTCAGCCATCTTAAATCCCTCTCCCCTGTCCGTCTCACGTTCACTCAATAGACGCACACACGCACGCACGCACGCACGCACGCACGCACACGGTGGGATGTTGGTACTATGCGTGTGTGGACATCACAATTTTAGGGTGGAAATTGTATTAATATCATTCTTGCTATTTTGTTTGGCCATTTCTATAGTTGCGCTGATGTTGCACACCCAAAATGGCCAATCGATAAGCTCACAACACATTGCAGTGCAATGCATTGTGAGCTTGAAGATCAGCAATGTTTGGCGTGCGACACCGGCACTAAGTATACTTTAACTCTAACTCTGACCCTTAAACCTAACCTCCAAATGCCCAATCCTAACCAAACTGTAGGCATAACTCTAAAAAGTATAAACACGCGCGCGCACACGCACACACACGCGCACGCGCGCGCGCACACACACACACACACACACACACACACATTCACCTGCTCTCTCTGCTCTCTCTCTCTCCCTCACTTGGCCCCTACCACTTGATGTGCCCCAAGCTCCCCTTCTCAGAAAAGAGCCTGAACAAGCAGAGAGGATCTCCATTGGAGGGTGGGTGGGTGGGTGGGTTGGAGCGTGTGTGGAGAGTGAGATTTGGAAGTTTGTAAAGGTCAGCGCGGGACTTTGTTCAATCTGGGGGTTTATCTGGGCTACAGCAGCGCGGGACAATGGGGCCGCCGCCGTGCGACAGAAACCCAAGCTGTGACGGCTAAATTACTTCACTGATAAGGAAGAATTAGAAGCACTGGGACCCCGGAGGCCAGGAGGAGGTGAGAGCGAAAAAAAAAAAAACAGAAAGAGGAAGGAAAGAAGGGGAGAGAGGGAGAATGAGAGAGAGAAAGAAAGAGGCCATGGAAGGTGAAGAAGATGTGGTTGTAAAAGTATAGTATTTGTCACCCGTCTCTTCAGGAAAGCAAATGAGTTTGTTTGGAAGAGGCCTGTGTTTAATTTCATGGTCATGTGCTTTATCAGGACAGAGAGAGAGAGAGAGAGAGAGAGAGAGAGAGAGAGAGAGAGAGAGAGAGAGAGAGAGAGAGAGAGAGAGGAGAGAGAGAGAGAGAGAGAGAGAGAGAGAGAGAGAGAGAGAGAGAGAGAGAGAGAGAGAGAGAGAGAGAGAGAGAGAAAGAAAGAAAGAAAGAAAGAAAGAAAGAAGAAAGAAAGAGAGAGAGAGAGAGAGAGAGAGAGAGAGAGAGAGAGAGAGAGAGAGAGAGAGAGAGAGAGAGAGAGAGAGAGAGAGAGAGAGAGAGAGAGAGAGAAGAAGAGAGGGGAGATAGAGTTAAGAAAGAGGTGAATAATAGGCCATCTACATGTCAGCACCCCCTATTTTTCTCCACAGGAGAGGAAGAAATGAGAGGATTGGAGGAATGGAAAAGAGATGACTTCGATCTCCTGGGCTGCTGCATCCTACCCGTGTGTACAGTATGTGTGAGCGCGAGGGTTTCTTGTGCTTTTTGGCTTGTCTGCTCTTGTGTAAGTAGGTGAGTGAGTGCATGCGTGCAAACGTCGATGTTTAAGTGAGCTTTTTCCTTGTCTACCACTGTGCTGGTACTGTATGTCTGCCTCTCTGGTCTCTCTGGTCTCCAAGTCAAACGCTCTTATCAGCATTAACGTCCTCGTTCACAAGCTAGCATTGTAAGCTCTCCACCAGCAGAGGGGAGCAGGCTTTGTCACCAGAAACACTCTGGGCTTATAACAGCAAACATAACATGGCAACAAACATCACTGAGATAACTACTGTATCCACTACAAAAACCCTGTGTAATACTCTAACCATGAGCGATGACACACGTTAAAGCAGTCGTTCGCAGAACATTTCATTTCAATTACCCCCCCCCCCCCCCCCCCATAACTCTGAGGGTGTACAAATGGAACCAAATCGACACGTAAGGGTCCATTTGGTTCCATTTGTATACCCTCAGAGTTACAGACCTGGTAAGGGTCCATGTAGAACCCCTTCAAGGAACCCTGAGGGTCCCTGGACAGAACTTTATGTTTAATTACACGGTTACTGTACTTTTTTAAAAGGGTAGTTGGTAACTTAAGTCTTAAGTTTTTACATACCGTAACAGATTTTAGTTACTTTAAGGTACACATACATTAAGATTGGCAATCAAATGTTTCGTTAAAAAAAGGGCAGGGCGGAATATTCTCCTCCCCCCGTCCCCCCGCCACACACACACACACACACACACACACACACACGCTCGGACAGACGACAATGCTTTTGTTCTGTCAGCTGGCATGGCCTCCATATCACATGGCCCTGTCCTAAGCGCCTCAGAAATGGAGATTAGTTTCTCTGCTTTTATCACTAGCGTCCTGTGGTACCGGGTGACACGCGCTGGGTACGGCCGTGCACCGGCGACTCACACGTCAACTCACCTCCTCCTTCAGAGAAGGAGCGGTGACACAGAGCAGAGTCACATGACAGCTAATGGAGGACAAGATGGCCGATACAGCAGTAGGCCTGCTCTGTCCACAACGACAGAAGACGATTTGTGGGGATCAGTTTTGGCTTTCATGTCTGCCAATATTACTGTTACTGTATGTCCCAATCAATATAAGTCAGAAAATAAGCTGATTGTTATAGCTCTAACATACAGTATGTCAGTGACACAGGGAATGTGCAATTCCAAATTCTAATTGTCATTCACTGCACTACACCAATGTCTGTGTATATAATTTAGATTTTTCTTTTTACTTAAATACTCACTTACACTTAATTTCTTATTTTTTCTTAGTACCTGGATTGTATTATACCTTGTATTATACCGTATATGTTGGACATTGTTAACACAGTATGGTGAACTATGCCACACCAACATTTCAGTTGGATGTTGTGGTTGCTTAATACCTTTCGATTTCTGCTCAGCGACACAGGCAACTCTAGTCTGTTTTTGGCTCAGAGAAACCTGCAGTCAATGAGGAATGACTGCAGGCCATTCCACCTGAAAATGTGATCTGCGTCACTTAAAAATATGGCCTTATACGTTTGAAAATGACTCCAGCTTATAAAGGTTAATAAGAATTACTTTTAAGCAATGTTGAGAAAAATGTATGCATTCCTCACTGACTAACGAGGCCCATGGCAGATGGCAGGTCCATGACAAAGAAAAAGCATGAGGGTCATTTACATTTTCAACATTTAAAGCGCTGCTTTCATTTATTATCAGCATGACGACATGATTACAACTACAACTCCTGAAAGTTCTCTTTAACCAGATGAACCCCAGTGAACCCTATTCTGGGCATGTCATAATAGGTGAACATTCTGCAAAATTAGAAGAACATTCAGCAAAAAAAGAGGAACATTTGGCGTGAACAGAAGAATGTTGCGAGCTTATAGAACAAAGTATATAGTGTTTAACCATGCTAGTAAACACTGTAATTAAAATGTAAATGTTATGAATCAATGAGGATTACAACTTTACCAATACATTTCAAAATGTACAGTCGCTGTGTTTTGCGTTCAGAACTCACAGACCCAAAATAAATGAGGCAATGTTATCATATCTGAAATGTCTGGGATATATCTATTTTCACTGTTATTCGTCATAACATCTTGACACTCGTATACCAAATAAAGATATTACGTCGAAGTCCCAGTGAGAAACTGTTCTGTGTGTGTGGAGGAGATATGACAGATTTAGGGGTGTGTGTGGAGAGTGGAACAGTGCCCAGGATGATTAATAGACCAGCAGCCCACGCGCACACAACCACATACGTGGACGTACATGTATGTGGTACACACACACACACACACACACACACACACACACACACACACACACACACACACACACACACACACACACACACACACACACACACACACACACACACACACACACACACACACACACGCACGACAAGCCCTGCATCTCTTGACTCTGTCAAAGCCTTGGTGCCATCAACAGCAGACAGGGCTCCATGTCTCCCTCCCAGTGACAGCGTTGGAGAAAATGAGCGAAAAATCACTCGAGCGGATCAGGAGACTTTTCCAAAGTAAAGACGGCCCGGCGCGTTCGACACTTCAACAATTCAACACTGTTTTTACACGGAATGTCGTCATCCTGCTTAGCTTTTCACTCTGCCGCTGTTATTCTAAATGGCCGAGTCCAGGAAAGAACAACACAGCAGAATGTATTTTTCCTGCATGTATGTGCATTTGTGTGTGTGCGCGAGACCCGCGCGCACGTGTGTGTGTGTGTGTCTGTGTGTGTGTGTGCCTGTGTGTCTGTCTGTCTGTCAATCCGTGTGTGTATATGCTTAGGTCTGTGTGTGTGTATGGCCATTATGCATGTAATATACACATGTATGTGTGCACAGACTCAATCGACCACACACACACATACACATACAGCACACACACACACACACACACACACACACACACACACACACACACACACACACACACACACACACACACACACACACACACACACACACACACACACACACACACACACACACACACACACACACACACACACACACACACACACACACACACACACACACGCCAGGGCCTGCTGTTTTAATTAAAAGCAAGACAAAGAGCACGTAATAAAGTGTTGAGCTGGGCAGAATGTTTGTGATGTTCTGTACTGTACAGTGTGACTGTGGAAAGTAATCATCACAGCAGAGCAGAGCCACGGGAACCTGCTTAATAGGTCAGCACCTCCTGCCTGATCCCCACAAATGTTAGGAAATACTGTTAGCCCTTCAAAGGTGCTTGCGTGGGGGATAGAAAGTTGACAAACACAGTAGCTGTGTGTGTGTGCGTGCGTATGTGTGTGCGTGTGCGTGTGTGTGTGCGTGTGTGCGCGTGTGCGTGTATGTGTATGTGAGAGAGAGTGCCTTGTGGACAACAGAGGTCTTGCACAGCCTGGGTAGGCGATGACTGCATGTGCCTGGACAGTATGTGTAATGTGTATGCAATGCATATGTGTGTGCGTGTGCGTGTGCGTGTGCGTGTGTGTGTGTGTGCGTGCGTGTGTGCGTGCGTGAGTGTGCATGTGTGTATGTCCCTTATTTCTCCTGAGTGTGGCGCCCTGTTCTGACCCTTCTCTGATACTTTTCTACACACACACACACACAACAAATCCTGCTGGAGAAGCAAAAACGGGTTGTGTGTAACCCTCTGTCAAGTTGAAACTGGTTTCATGGCTAATTTATAAGCACCGCTGCAAAACACTAGCTGCAGCAGCAGCAGCAGTAGCACACGGCCAAGGGCTCTCACACACAAACCTCCAAGTTCATATTTCCCAGCGTGAGAGCATATATATCTAATCAACAACATAAACAGCCGTTTTGACAAATGTCATCATTTTCCTCCACGGCACAGAGCAGTGTCATTGTCTGCTCGTGGCCCCGGGGCCCAACTGATGGGCCTATTCATCAGGTCAACCATGAACGATGATGGGGGTTTCACCAGATACAGAGGAGGGGAAAGACGGAGGAAGGGAGGGAGTTGGAGACCGTTCGAGGAGGAGAAGGAGGAAATTAGGGAGTAGTTACCTGTGCTCGGCCACAGAGGGCTGATGTGCGCCAATGTGGGGGCTGTTAAATGAGAGTTTAAGAGCAGCGAGCACACAGAGAACCCCGTGCGATAAAAGGACAGCATTGTGGAGGGGGAGATGCGTGAAGCAACTGGGGTTTGGGGGGGAGAGGGGAGAGGGGGTTTATTCAGTTTGACAAGAGGTTCCATTGAGACTTCTCCTGGCTTGGAGTGGCGGAGGTCTGAAACCAATGACCAAGTAATAAGCAGTCCAAATCCCAGGGACAATATTTGTCGAGTCCCCGTCTCCCCCATCCACAAAGATGGATGACTTTGCCCCCATCTCTTTCCTCAGGAGCCCCCCGCACACCTTTCATCTGGGCCTGCCGGATTAATTTATTAACTAATTAACAGATGTTTGGTAACGAGTTATGAACAAATGATAAGGCATCAGGCTCCTAATCAAACCTGACGTTTAATTTGCAGCCCTGCTTCCTCGTTATCAATTACCGTGTTCAGTGGAGATAATTGACAAAGGTTTCGCACGCCAAGATGCCAGAGACACGTCTTTAACAGCTTCTTACAAAAAGAAAAAGAAAAAAAAATACCCGCACCGCTGCAGTGTTTCTAGGGGCAACAGCGACCATATGTTTAATATTAGATGGAATCTGTTCCACTGGAGTGCTCCGAAAGCTGGGAAAATTGGATTAAATTGGCTAATGGCATGTTTAAAACCCTACATAAAATGAACGTGAATGGAAGATATTACGGAGCCCCAGGTCTTGAAGACTTGTGGTGTTATGCTCTCTCTCCGGTGTTTTCACTCCGTGTGTAAACTTGGGGTTTCTTTCAAAGTCGAGTAATGATGAGGGGGAAAACCGCACGCTGTTGGTCAATACTGTTATTAGAGACCGCAGGATTGATATCCCTTTCATTACAAGGTGGGGGGACGGAGGCACGCGTGCCAAAATGAGTCCTTTTATTAACACACCATTTCACGTCACCAATCCTGAAAAACGTGCATTTTGAGTATAAACATGTGCCAGAAATGTGCCAGAATCAGTTATAGCCAGAAAGTGAAGTTGTGAATCCATCTTCAATATATCGTCACTGTCGGGCAGAAAGCTTGTATAACCATATTGTCAATACATGCCCTACTTCACCATACTACAGAGTAGTAACATAACAAAAAAATAGCAGATCTACAAGCTCAAAACTTTGCTACTTTTTTAATTTTTATCCTGATAAGTAACAGTTTTGGACATATGAGGTTTCCACCGGACAGCAACGATAATTTGTGTGCAAGTAACTGCAACATGAAGTGGAGACATGCACAAATTGAGACACTTGACATATGTAACGGTTTGACATCTTTCCTGACAAATACGGCATAAAAATCACGTCAGAGATAGGATAAAGGCTATACGGCTGTGTGTTTGTGCAAAATGTCAATACACAGTACAATCATCCGCTGATTTGCATCGAAACTAGATTGGTAGCCGAGACCAAATGGGACTGCTGTTTTTCCTGTTAAGTGGCTTGGAGGAGAGGTACACTCAGGAGCTCATCAGAGCATGGCCTTGATTTGATTACTAAAAGACATGCTAATCAGCACATTTACCTGAAGAGCTTCACTCACACAGTAAAGCCTGGTACAATGGTCCACACAGTAGGGGTTTGAAATAAATGGTGGGGCTGGAGGAGCTGAACGTCTGGAAAGGGATGAGGGAACAATGGGTTCATATGGAATTAAAGGTGTGATATATTAAGGCTGTGTAAAAGGGGATATTCTCCTTAACCTTGACCGACACTCACAATCACAACAGCATGACCATCGGTGTCACAGTGAGAACATTACGCACCACATTAGTCAAATTGAGCAGGAAACGACTCCGGATGTCCTTATCTCTCTCCCTCTCCCTCTCGCTCTCTCTCTCTCTCTAACACTCTCTACCTCTCTTTGTCTAATTCCATCCATTCCATTATTGCAACTATACTGTCCCCTGGCAGTCCCTGGCAGTCCCTGCCCTATCAGCTTGGTACCAGTCGTCCTTTGGGTCGAGCGTTGAGATAAAGGACGCCTTACTGTGGAAGGCAAACAGATCAGACAAGTTGCAAACTGCACCTTGAATGCCCTGTAATGCTATCTTGGCACATAAGGACTTGGCCATCCGCCTTCCAAGCGAACATACAAAAGGCGAGCAAACAGCTTTAGAAGGTGAGAGGTGGGGTCAGGACAGATAAGTGTCAGGGTGCGGCCCGGGCCAAGACTTCTTCTCCTTCTCAGAGTTTGGAGAGGACGCTAGCTGAGATTAGTTTAGCAATTAGGCGGAAGAATAAAAGGAGTGCGTCCGTGTGAAAGGGCTTGCTGTCAGAGCCAGAGAATGAGGGCATGACGGAGGAGTGAGGGAGATGCATGATGCCATGGCTGGATGGGTATCTGTCACGTAGGCCCTCGGCAGCGTGAGAGTGCCCGCCCGACGTCTTAGGCCTATCGTTAAGTCAATACCAGGGTAAACAGAAGAGCTAGCATTCTTTCCCCTCTCTTTCCTCACATCATGGGATGAATGATACTGATATGGAAAATCACCCCACACCACAGAAAGCAAACAGAAAAAGAAAGAGAGAGAGAGAGAGAGAGAGAGAGAGAGAGAGAGAGAGAGAGAGAGAGAGAGAGAGAGAGAGAAGGAGAAGGAGAGAGAGAGAGAGAGAGAGAGAGAGAGAGAGAGAGAAAAGTTTGCCCGGCAACAAAGTCATCCCAAGGTCCTCAGCTGCGAGCGACTCTCTTTGAAGCAGAGACAAATATGGCCATAGGGGTGACACGGACTGCAGTGATGTGTGTGTTTCTGTTTGTCCTGACCTCAGCAAAGGATTAACCCATTAAGACCTGAGGCCGAGTCTACAAATGCCTTCTACATCAGTGGTTCTCACACTTTCAAGATATTTAAAAAATGTTCAAAAATAGCAGATGTACAAGCTCGCAGCACGACACGAAGTGACGCGCTGTGAGCTTGTATATCTGCTATTTTTGAATAGCCAACGCAAAAGAAAATCTAAAAGGACACTGATGCTTTCCTGTTTTTAACGAGTTAAATGTGAACACACATCCAATAATATCAGAAAAGCATAGTATGCCCTCAGACGCTGAAATAAAAGGAAGCCACAACAAAAGGAATTACTGACGTGTTGTTTGCAAATGACTCATTTCTTAGGCCTTTAGATGAATGAGAGTTGACGTGCACACACAGCAGAGGAGTTATCATGTCCTGGCATTTACCAATGAAAATTCAACTGAATTCTTTCAAGAACAGAATAGCTGGTTGCATGATTCGTGGATGAGGGTGCGAGGCTTGTCTGCTTATTTGTTATGACGTTGCCTATAATTTATGCAATATTTTTTAACACTAAAATATACAATAGCCTTGTGTTCTCATCCATAATGAATATTATTTCTAAGGGGTTGAAGGAAATATGTACATTTTCTGAAAGAGGTGGGACTTGTTGTTCAGTTTAAGGCCCCTGGGCCATTTAGCCAATTTCACATTCTCCCTTTCTCCTAATTTCCTCTCCAAGCCACGTACAGTTGTGGTATGAAGTTGTACATCACACAGCTATGGCAACCAGGCAGACGTGGCTGATTCTCACAAAAGCAATGTAAGGTGAAAGAGAAAACAAAAGTGAGCACAGCGATGTCTTATAGAACATTGTTTTGAGCTGGAAGATTACTCTCATCCATCTTAACCTATAAAATAAAATGAGATCCATGAGAATAGAACCTAGATGTGACAACCAACCAGCCAGTCACAGTGCGTCCCTCTGTCTAGACAGTGAGATCGGGATAATTAAACGTCACTGAAATACATCACAAATACTGGAGGGGGAATATGAATCATAAGTTAAGTACTGTATCGCTAGTTTTCCCTGATTGTAAAAGCCAAAGGAGTCGGCTCTTGTTGGTCATCTAAGTCAAAGGATCTGGCTCCCAGAAAAGAGCAGGACTGTCCATCACGAGCACTGAGCAGGAAGGACTACAGCCATCGAACGCTCAGTACCTGACAGTGCGCTGTGTAAATTGCCATGCCATTAACACTGACCAGATCAATAGTAAATGTGGTAATTAAAGCTCGAGAAAAGCAGCCAGTTAATTGGTCAGAATTGACACTCTGCATGATACTTATGCATCTTCACAAATCCAGAGAAAAAGCAGGAGAGAGAGAGAGAGAGCAATTTCTCAGCGACGCCCGAATCACATGTTGACTTTTACAACGAGCGCTTCGCGAGAGCAAATACACTCTCTCTGCAGGAACAAAAGATACGGAGAGATGACAAAGGCTTAGAGGTGCTGGAGTAGTGACAAAAGCCATGATTCAGAGGTGTGCAGACACGCCCGGCGGTCACCAGGTAAAGAGGAGGGCAGGGTAAACACCATTAATACAGCACAAACGCTTGGCTCTTTATGTTTGATTTGGAGCTTCACAGTGTATTCACTTTACGCAGACCGAATGAAGAGATCTGATTCGCTCTTTTTTTCCCTCTTTTTTTTTGCAGCCATGTCTGACAACCCTTTGCTTTTGTTTCAAGCATTGTTAAAACCTATATGTTTCATATAGGAAGAGTTTATGCCGTAACATGCAGTTGTGCAATTCCGTGCAGTTATTGTACAGTATCTGTTAAAGTACACAGACTCGACACCCACACACACACACACACACACACACACACACACACACAGTCGCCCACGCACTTGCCTTCTGTCCTACCATCTGCACACACAGGGGACAAAGATCCGACAGTCCATTCAATGTCAGTCGGTGAACTGCGCAGCAACACCTCCAGCCATTGTAAAGTGACATGCTTCTATCAATAGGCAAAGCCTGGCCAATCTCCCCGCTAGATAATAGCTGGAGTCAGTCTGACAGTAGATCCGCACACTGTGGACTCTCTGAGGGGGCCTCTCCTCACTCAGACTGTCTGCTCACAACCTTCCTGTCCTGTCCTGGGGGGTTTGACAATCACACACACACACACATACTGTACGTACAGACAGACAGACAGACAGACAGACACACAGATGCATAGCCACATGAGACACACAGGTGCTAAGACATACAAAGGCAAACATGCACTGAGACAGAGATTTGCACGCACACATGCACGCGTAATCGCGTATGGTGGCGTGCGTGTGTTCTGCGCGTGTAGACAGTGACACACACACACACACACACACACACACACACACACACACACACACACACACACACACACACACACACACACACACACACACACACACACACACACACACACACACACACACACACACACACACACACACACACACAAGCGACCCGGGGCCCTTGCGTTCTATCATGTTGTGCTAAAGGGAGAGTATAATGGTTTTTAAATGGATGGCGAGTCTCAGACAGAGGAGAATGGCCGTGGCCTGCAGCGAAGCAGCTCTTAGATTGAGCTGTCCGTCTCGGTGAAATGAGTCTGAGTTAACACCTCTTCCAGTCCCCTAATGCCCCGGGACAGACAACACTATGCTTCCTCTCGTCCTCTCTCTCTCTCGCTTTCTCCTCCTCACTCGCTCTCTCTCTCCCTCTGTCTCTCCTCCGTAACCCGATTTCTCCGCTTATTTCTCTGTCTCTTTCTTTCTCTCCTTCCATCTCTCTTTCTTAACCACATTAACCCTGGCATCCCTATTTTGGGCATGTCGTTATATACAGTAGGTGTGAATTCTCAAAATCTGCCTAGGCTTACAGTATTGTACATGCGTATTCATTCACATCGTACATGGGTGTTGCACAGTGAATATAGGGGATCTACAAGCTCATAACCTTTTGCGGCACGCTGTAAGTTTGTAGATAGGTTTTCATCATAGGACGTTATAACTATTTGTTCTCTCTTTTTTTTGGCTTTTTTTTCACTGTCTCTCCACTATGCTGACATCACAAGCCATCCACTCTCTCCAATCAGATATTAGAAGCACTCTGGCATAACTACAGTGCAGTGAGATCACTGGAGTTGCATGGCTCAGCTGGTAGATTACAGCACTCACAAAGCCAAGATCATAAGCTCTTGACATTTGCTAGATGGTGCTCCACAAAATTGCAGTCTAAAATGTACTGAAACTTGCTTTAGAGACTGGTTTGTATCAGTGTTGATTTCGTCGACTAAAACTATGACGAAAAATGTTCGTCGACTACCTTTTTCACTGACAAAAACGAAATAAAAACGAAATAAAAACTAAGCTACAGTGACTAAAATCAAGACTAAATACATTGACAATTTTGTCAACAAATAAAAACTAAGAGATCCAGTAGAACTAAGACAAGTCATTTTAAATCAACTGCAGATTTAGTCGACTAAAATCGTATGATATTTAGTCGACTAAAACTAGACAAACAGTAAAACATTTCAGATGACTAAAATATGACAAAAACTAAATGGAATTTGATCCAAAAGACTATATGACTAAAACTGAATCAAAATTTGCTGTCAAAATCAACACTGGTGTGTATCCATGCTGTTTGTGCCACTGTGTCTTTATTACTCCAAAAAGGAGTAACCTGCAGTACCTGCTGCCCTGTTGGAGTTTTATTCCATAATGGGGAAAATGGTCACACTTTCTCAAATTCTGTTAGAAAATACATCACTGTTTCTCTTCTTTTTTATGGCCCTCAGATCCTCTATATGTTTTAGAGATATTGAATGGTTGAACTTGTTGTTTCCCCAATTGTATATGTAATGTTGTGGGGGAGAGGCCTCCATTTACTCCTGTTCATTTTCCCACCATGTAGGGCTGAGCTGTAATGTCTGAGGTCTTAGCTAGATATGATCATATTTACACCGTGGGGATCTTAGATCACATCGCTTATTATCTTTCATAACACGTACCCCTGTTCTGGCCAGGGTCTGGTGGAGGACACACACACACACGCACACACACACACGCACACACGCACGCGCACGCACACGCACACGCACACACACACGTGCACACACACACTCACACGCACGCACGGTTACCATTAACAGTATAATAGTCCTGTGTGTCTGAGGCTTAAGCACCTCTTTTTTTGCGCACGCACGCACGCCCTCTCTCTCTCTCTTTCTATTCTATCAATCTCGACCCATCCGTTTTCACCCCTTTCCAGTGTTGTCACCCACACTTCAATGTCCAGCTCTCCTCACTCTGCACTCCTTCTCTCTCTCTCTCTCTCTCTCTCTCTCTCCCCCCTCCCCCCACACTCTTTCTCACTTTCTTCTCTTTCTCTCTCCTCTCTCTCAGCCTGTCTATTTGTCTAAGACCAGAGGCAGTGGAGGAGAAGGGTAGACGATGGGGGGGTGGGGGGGGTAGTAGAGAGCACGGTTCCTTGGGGAGTCTGTTGATGGCTATCAACAGTCCCAGTGTTATGACTATCTGTGATAAGGGCTCTGGGAGGGACAGAACCCCAGAAGGGCCCGGCTCGCAGACCCAAACCAGACAGGATGTCTTAAAAAATAAAAGGAAAACAGTCGTCCAATCTGAGTGTGACCCGAGGAGAGACTTTCAAATGCCACAGGGCAGGAGCAGGACAAGAAGAGATGTCCAGCCCTACTCAGTGTGTGTGTCTGGAGGCAAGTGACGGAATCTTTCAAAAATGTTGTAAGTTGAAGAGGAATACGGATAAACTGACATCAGGTGAACCTTAAGTGCCACTGGTCAATGATAAATGAATCCAAATGTCACCACACCACAAACGGCCAATAAAACCGGATTTATACTCATTTGTGTGTCCCGGCACCGAAAATAGACAATCTACGAGCTCACAATGTGTCACAGAGTGCATATCAAGCCCCTTAATGTACGTACAAAAGTTGCGTGACACACAAAGAGACAGGCTCATGTGGAATGTGCTCCACAGTTTGTCAATGAACCTGCGATGTGTGGCTTATTGGTCTAAGATGGCTGATATGTCAGGTAAACACTCAGACAAAGACCTGCAGTGACATGGTGATCGGATGTCTGGTGACATACTAATGAACAGAAGTACACGGATTCTTTACTCAAATAAAAGTTAAATTACTCATCTGGGGAAAAAATGCTCCAGTAAAATTTGAAGTACCATTTAGAAATATATAATATAAATATAATATCGTCTCTGTCGGGTGGAAACCTCCAAATGTCCAAAACTGTTACTTTTCAGGATTAAAATTCAAAAACAGCAAAAATAGCAGTTCGACAAGTTCAAAACGCGTCGCTTGCGACGCGTTTCGAGCTTGTAGATCTGCTATTTGTGATACTTTTGTGTGACACTGTAGTATGATCAAGTAGGGCGTTAATTAACGAACGTTTAAAATATGGAGATAAGAGGTTATTCTGCCCGACAGCAACGATATATAAGTATATAAAAGTACATGCTGTTAAATGGCTGCATGTGGCTCAGGAGGAAGAGCGGCCGTCTGGGAATCGGAAGGTACCTGGTTTGATCCCACCTCGAACATACAGTAGAGCTGAGAGAACATAGAGCTGAGGGAACATAGGGCTGAGAGAACATAGAGCTGAGAGAACATAGAGCTGAGAGAACATAGAGCTGAGAGAACATAGAGCTGAGAGAACATAGAGCTGAGGGAACATAGGGCTGAGAGAACATAGAGCTGAGAGAACATAGAGCTGAGAGAACATAGAGCTGAGAGAACATAGAGCTGAGAGCTGAGAGAACGTAGAGCTGAGAGAACGTAGAGCTGAGAGAACATAGAGCTGAGAGAACATAGAGCTGAGAGAACATAGAGCTGAGAGAACATAGGGCTGAGAGAACATAGAGCTGAGAGAACGTAGAGCTGAGAGAACATAGAGCTGAGAGAACATAGAGCTGAGGGAACATAGAGCTGAGGGAACATCCCCCAACCAGTCCCCGGTGTTGTAATAATATCGCCCAATGTTCCTTATAATTAGGATGACTAAATACAGAGGGGAAAACTCCAGGTATGTGTAAATCTACTTGGCAAATAGTCCAACAACAACTAAAGGAGACACAATTTTCTTTCCTTTTTACTTAAAGTTTAAAAGCAAAAATAGTCCCCTAATGAAAAACACAGACTGACAGAGGGTCAGAACGAGAGAGAGAGAGAGAGAGAGAGAGAGAGAGAGAGAGAGAGAGAGAGAGAGAGAGAGAGAGAGAGAGAGATAGAGAGAGAGAGAGAGAGACACAGACAGACAGGGGGGTGGGGGGTAGGGGGAGAGAGCTATAGATGGGGTAGCGGGGGGGAGCTAGGGAGAAAACATGAGAGCAGAGGGGAGAGTGTAGTTTTTGGAGGGGTGCCTTATGCACCCTGAATGGCTAGCCATAATATGAACTTTACATAGGAAAAGGTTGCTCATGGCACTCTGCCATGTACTGTAGCAGCGTGTGCTTTGTGCTCTAATCGCCAGCGTGCTCTTACAACTGTTAGGAGAGAGAACAGAAGAGAAGAGAAGAGGGAAATGGGATTTGGGAGGGAAATGGTTTTGGGATAATGATTTTTGAAATAAAAGGCGTATGCGTGTTGGTGCGGCATGCATAATCCCCCTGACCCTATACTTTCCAGTTAACGTCTAATCCCGAATCACAGTTGGGCTTCTTCTTTAATGTGTGTTTAAATGTGAAGTGGAGAAAAAAAAAACTTCTACTATTACATAATTACACAGCGAAATCCTTAGTGTTAGTTTATCCATTTGGAACTCAGAGTGTACAAAAGTTACACACAGAGTTAAATTAACGCTCAGGACGCATGATTTTATAGTGTATCGCTTGTATCCTATTTCTCGCCCTGCAAGTATGTCTCTTTTTCCCACCTGACATACTGTAGTTTAAGTGACCCTTGTTTTCATTAATATCACTTACTTGTAATTATTGTGCTCCACAAATTGAAGATAATTCTACCATTGTTCTTTTCTTCTTATAAGAGTGTCAGATTAAAATATCGTTGCTATCAAGTGGAAACCTCATGACATTATGTCCAAAACTGTTACGTTTTGGACAACAACAAAAAGAAGCTCAAAACTTGAGCTTGTAGATCGGCTATTTTTGCTAATTTTGTGTGACAGTGTAGTATGACAAAGTAGGGCATTAATTTACAGAAAGAAACATAAACAGTTGAAATATGGAGATACAAGGTTTCTGCCCTACAGCAACGATATAATTTAACTCCGAGAGTACACTGAAGAATTTAGTACATTCTCAGAATTACAGACTGAGTGGTTCCTAACTATCAATCATTTAGCTGGGGACCCCCTGGAACCTATCCAAGAACCCCTGGGGGTCCGCCGACCCCTTGTTTGAGAACCAGTGGCATGCGGCAGTTGGCGGTGTCTAGTTCCTGCACTGCAGACCCTTTCCAAGATGACTCCAATGATTAACTCGTCCGAGCCTCTATCCATAATTGCATATGAATGTAATATTAGACTATATGAATGACCAGCCCTTAGAAAGCAGAAGGGGCAGAGAGTTAGCGAAATGAGAAGCAGCCCGGGATATTTCATCTCTGATTAGGCATACGAGAGAGAGAGAGAGAGAGAGAAAGAGAGAGAGAGAGCAAGAGAGAGAGAGAGAGAGAGAGAGAGAGAGAGAGAGAGAAAGAGAGAGAGAGAGAGCAAGAGAGAGAGAGAGAGAGAGAGAGAGAGAGTGAAAGAGAGAGAGCAAGAGAGAGAGCAAGAGAGAGAGAGAGAGAGAGAGAGAGAGAGAGAGAGAGAGAGAGAGAGAGAGAGAGCAAGAGAGAGAGCAAGAGAGAGAGAGAGAGAGAGAGAGAGAGAGAGAGAGAGAGAGAGAGAGGGTGAACGAGAAAGAGAGCGAGAGAGACAGAGCAAGTAAGCAAGACAGACAGACAGACAGACAGACAGACAGACAGACAGACAGAGCCAGAGAAAGAAGAGGACGGCACAGAGAGAGAGAGAGCGATCAGGAGTTCCTTTCCCCCCTAATGAGCTTACTGAAGCAACTTCAATATCCTCTAATGTCATGATGAAATGAAAATTAATAGTTCAATACGCCGCCACCGCATTGGGCCACGCTTCTACCATTTCCATATCGGGTGGCGTGACCAAATGAGCGCGCTCGCTCGCTCGGACCGACGCCCAGAAAAGCTGATACCTACACTAATCAGACGGATTTTTCCGTCTGACATTGGCGGGCTGGAGGAATTCTGGATTTGTGTGTGTGTGTGTGTGTGTCTGAGTTCATAGATATGGGCCAATCGGAAAAGGGCATGCAAATGGAATAAGCATCTCCACTGATGGAGATGAAGGTCTCTGGAGGGGCAGCAATGGTTGGGTCCACTCTTTCACTTACCTTTATTAAGGTGGCTTCATTCATTTCTTACATTCACCATTTCATTTCATAACACTCACAACAATACGCACTTGTATTTGAGATAGTAGGGTTGCTCACAAGAAACGCGACTCCAAACTAATTGTGGCTCGTCTAAAAATGGGGGAAAAGGTGAAAAGGAAGACGAATACATATAACGGCAAAAAAACAAAAGGATGCAGACACCAGGAGCACAAAAAACATAAAGACTATGAGGACAAAATAACATGCAGAGACCCTACCTCCCAGCCAAAGGAGCCATCTTTGCTCGAGGCCCCATGGTGCAGCAGGTTCTGGGGTCCAAACCTCTCGCCCGCCCCGATGCGCATCTTGGCCCAGACGCCCAGGCCGGCGCCGGGCACCGAGGACTCCCGCAGCTCCAGCTCGCCGGGAATGGGAATGTCGTCTGGAATGTAGACGGGCGCCTCGTACGGGGAGCCCTCCTTGGGCGTGGTGAAGTCGTCCTCGTTGCTGCTGCTGTTGTTGTTGTTGTTGTTGTTGTGGTGGTGGTGCATGTCGTGGAGGTGGTGGTGGTGGTGTGAGGCGTAGATGTGGGGGTGGAGCAGGTGATGGTGGTGCTGGTGGTGCTGGTGGTGGTGGTTGTTGGGGTGGGAGGCGGGCGGGGAGGCCGAGGGAGACGACATGCCCATGAGGAGCCCATCCTCTCCGTCGCCGTCCTCCGGGCTGTCGTCGCCGCCCCCGCCGCCGTCTCCTCCGCCGTCTCCGCCCCCGGCCTCGCCCCCTCCGCCGCCGGTCGCTAAACTGGGGAGGTCAGCCTCTGTCTCGAACACGCTGTCCACTGGCTCACTGTCGCCTGGGGGAGGAGAGAGGGAGTGTAGAGGTTAATAAACGGATACATGGAGGCTATACGGGGGGATCAGCGACTGGCTTTTACGTGCTTCATCCTCGGTGTGATTTCAATCTGTTATTTTTGTTAACAGACCTCGGTTCGGGAGACGTTCCCAAGCTATATGCTTTGGAATTGCTTCCAATTCCGCAATGCTGAAAGGGGGGGTGGGGGGGGGGAATACGGGACAGGCCAGCACCGTTGATCAAAAACACGTTTTGGTATTGGAACTCACTCGCCTCAAGATGATTTTACTCTTCATCTCGCTGTACGTATTCTCAGAACTCTCTAGAAAAATTGTGAGTCAGTGCTTACGACTTGAATATTATGTTTCCTAACTAATTACCCTTTGCGACCCTCATCCGAAAAAAAACCTTTAAAAAAACCGACAACATGACGCATCTACAGCCAAACCCCTGTAACACCAATGAGAGTTCTTCCATCTGTCTGAGGCTTCGGGCACACGGTCAAATCCTCAGTTAATTTACCCATTTGTAACTCTGGGAGAGGACGAATGTAACCAAATGGACCCGTAAGGGTCCATTTGGTTACATTTGTACACTCCCAGAGTTAACACTGGGGCGGGGAGCAGCCAGAGGAAGACAGAGAAGCGGCGAGTCCCCCCTGATGGGCGAAGCTCTCCCTTCCATGCAGTCACAGTTTCCTGCCAGGGCTCTCGTCTTACAGATAATGGGCAGCAGCGTCTGACCGTGCCCCATCAGCGACCTGGTTAGCCTAGTCACCCAGCATTATTGTCACTTCCAGCGACTGACAACTAAATTGTGGTTCTGCTCCGGGATCCGACTGCTCCAAATGCGATGAAAGTGATGCTGAATATTACACGTTTGTGTGTGCGTGCGCACACGTGTGTGTGTGTGTGTGTGTGTGTGTGTGTGTGTGTGTGTGTGTGTGTGTGTGTGTGTGTGTGTGTGTGTGTGTGTGTGTGTGTGTGTGTGTGTGTGTGTGTGTGTGTGTGTGTGAGAGAGCGTGAAAGAGAGACTTCTTCAATAGCCGTGGGAAGATAGCCTTTTGTTCTTTTATCCCATTTCTTTCAGTGTGATAATGAATAACCACTGGTGAAGAAGGCTTGTTAGAGTCTCCAACTGTAACCAGCACGCGCACACGCACGCACGCGCACACACCCACATGCACACGCACACACACGCACACGCGCACACACACGCGCGCGCGCACGCACACACGCTCGTCTGAATGTGCTTCCCATTTCTCTCCTCCCTTTGGACCGGTCCCAGTGTCTTTTAGTGGATGCACTGCTGTAGTTTTACTATCTAAACACAGTGACTGACAATCAGAGGGCTAACTAGGCCCAAAATTACAGCAGGAGTGGTTCCAATCAAGCCTCGCTCCCTGTAGTCTCCATGCCGCATGCTGCCAAGCCTGCTCCAGCTCCCCAGGCAATAGCACTATGCAGCGTCCACAAACACCACTTGTTAGTGTATCAAAGTCTCATGTTAGTTATATCGTTGAGTCCATCATTTGTTCCTGCCAACATGATTGCTTTTCATTTTGAGAACATCATTTGGATGAGTAGACACACACACACAAGGACTTGTGTGAATCTCATCTTGCATGGTTCACATTGCTTTCGTTCATTTTTGATCACTTGAACACATGCAAAAAACATTGCTTTGTTTTCAGTGTTAAAACATTTTTGTTTTTAAGTAGTTTTTAATCAGGGTTTTTTTGTTTTTGTTTTTTAATTAAATATCTGTAAATGGTTGTAGGGTCTGTGGTAGGCTTGGTGAGAGGGTAGCCAGAGGCTGGTAGGAAGGAAAAGGCTTGAATGAGCTAAGCAAGAAACCAGATCAGTAAAAGAAACATCTAGAGCATATTCAGGATATGGCCTATCAGATTCCTGCTCTTTGATAAATGCTTTGGAATTGCGCCCAGTCATATATTGAGAGAATATGAAAGTTGCTAAGTTAACTGACATGTAAGTCTTAAAACGTGAAATGCGAAACTACGAAACCATGCGACAAGGGCTTTTCAGCGCCTGGCAAAAACTATATAGGGCCGTCCATAGAGATCCGGGAAACTTATCATATAAAAACTGCGGCAGTAAAAATCCGGGATTTTTATGGCCGATTTTGCGTCATCCAGTGATTTTTGAGGGGGAAAAGAACCCATTTTTTTAATGATGGCTGTTTCATAGGAGCTCAGGCCAGGCGCGCAATTAAGAATGGAACATGTGAGCCAGCAGTAGCTTCCATTTTTCACAGATCAATTAAAGTTTTACTGCCCGGCCCTATCTGCTGCTGCCTCTCCACAATCAAAAGTGTTTTCGGGCCTGTTAAAACTTTTTCTCTCTCTCTCTCGCTCTCTCTCTCCTTCACCCCCCTTTCACTGGCACCCGACCCATCGGGCGCAATTTGAACAAGCCGAGAGACAGCCTTGGAAAATCTATTAAATACTATTCAGCTTTAAGAGCCTCCGAGCAGAAAAAGAAAATGCACTGAAAGCTACATCAAGTAATTTAAGGAGAAAGAAGTGAGGAAAACAACAATGAAAAAAAAAACACTTAATTTTGATGAACAAAACATCTTTTGTGAGAGGCGTTAAGTAGCGGTGTAAGGTAGAAATGGCACTCACTCACACACTAACAAACAAACACACACACACAAAGAGATCCTGACGTGAGGTAAGATCTCATGCCCTCAACTTCTCTTATTCATATAAAAGTTGCCTGAGAGAAAAAGAATGAGAAGGTAATAGATTAATAGCCAGAGACAAACTCTCTCTCTTACTCTCTCTCTCTCTTGCTACCCTCTCTGTGACATG
>NC_139947.1:30462572-30485072 GCF_963454915.1 Gymnoscopelus microlampas | reverse complement strand
CAGTCTCATAGCTTGTAGATCTGCATTCTTTTTTGGCTAATGTTCCCCCTAGAGTATGGATGCTGGCCATCAAATGATTCAACGTCACATCCAGGTGTGTGACCAGGATTTGTACTGAAACATTCTTGAATGACAGCAATTGGTCATATTTCAGCTGTGGTTGAATATTTACTGCTGAATAAATACAACTAAACCTCTGCCAGTCTCACACAAAGTGGAGATGATATTTTGTGGTGTATCACATGCTACACGGAATAGGAGCGACTGTGTGTGTGTGTGTGTGTGTGTGTGTGTGTGTGTGTGTGTGTGTGTGTGTGTGTGTGTGTGTGTGTGTGTGTGTGTGTGTGTGTGTGTGTGTGTGTGTGTGTGTGTGTGTGTGTGTGTGTGTCTACATCCACTCCCTGCTAGAACAGCTTCATTTAGCAGTCCACTGGGAAGGCCAGATACACGCAGACAGCCTGCAGAACAAACCCATTCATTCTGATTAACCAGAGGGATAGAGGAATAAGAGAAGTGTGTGTGTGTGTGTGTGTGTGTGTGTGTGTGTGTGTGTGTGTGTGTGTGTGTGTGTGTGTGTGTGTGTGTGTGTGTGTGTGTGTGTGTGTGTGTGTGTGTGTGTGTGTGTGTGTTGTGTGTGTTAATATTTCCTGCCTTTAAATTTCATTTCTATTTGTTGGTCTAAAAGCAAACTAGCAACATCGTTTGTGAATATTTAGAATGTTGTCCCATCAGTTCCAATCATACTGCCTCCACTCACTTCTTTGTTATTCTGTTGTTACTGTAAACCTACTAAAATATTTATGCTAGAAAGCGATATCGCTGTCTGAGGGGCGAAGTTATAAAATGTATGATATTTAAACATTACGGCTTCTCTCAACTTAAACATCGACCAAGCCCTCAGCACATGCTATTGTTGACCCAAATCGCCACAGATCATGGTGTCAAGGTTTAGTTACAGTAAGTATTTTATGGATTATGTGCACATGCCTAATTCACAGCACATGCATAAATGTGCATGTGAATGGCTTAATTATATATCCACCCACACGTGTGTGTGTGTGTGTGTGTGTGTGTGTGTGTGTGTGTGTGTGTGTGTGTGTGTGTGTGTGTGTGTGTGTGTGTGTGTGTGTGTGTGTGTGTGTGTGTGTGTGTGTGTGAGAGAGAGAGAGAGATTGTGTGAGAGAGAGAGAGAGATCTGCCAAACCAACTACAGTAGCTATATAACTGGAGGACAAGGTGTGTGTCTGTGCATGTGTGTGTTTGTTGTGTGTGCGTGTGCGTGCGCATGTGCGTGTGTGTGTGTGGGGGGGGGGGGGGGGGGGTGGAGGTGCCACGGGGAGCAGCCTGCCCCATACATCAGCCTATTACTCCCTGGGCCCCGCTCTCCTCCTCTCTCCTCCTCTCTCCTACTCTCCTCTTCTCTCTCTCTCACTCTCTCTCTCTCTCTCGCCTGCTCCCTCCAGTCATTAGCCAGTGAATTAACGACAATCCAGCCTGCTATTAATCACACTGACAAAAGTGTTAGCATTGCCTGGCTAGGCCGGCACGAGACTGGGGGGGGTCGAGAGGTGGCGGGGAGACGGTGATGGGAAAGGAGAGAGAGAGAGAGAGAGAGAGAGAGAGAGATGGTGAGAAGGGGAGAGGGAACGAGACGAGGGAGAGGGGAGAGGTGCAGACGGAAGGAGTTAGAGTGAAGTGCAGTGATGTGAAGAAGATGCGAGGAAGAGGAAGAATAGGAGCGTGCTTGTGTGTGTGTGTGTGTGTGTGTGTGTGTGTGTGTGTGTGTGTGTGTGTGTGTGTGTGTGTGCGCGTGCATGCGTGCGTGTATGTGTGGTTGCGTATACTAAGACCATTTATTTCTATCGTGCAGCAGTCACATGCATAAAACTACACAAGGTATCACTATTCCCCCTGGCTGGGATCACCGTTGCACTGAATGTACACACACTAATCGTTACAGGTTCAGTTTTTACACTTTCGGAGTTAAACTGTGGATACAGGTTCAGTTTTACACTTTCAGAGTTAAACTGTGGATATGACAGGGTAGACTGAACAACACTAATGACCTGTTACCAGATTCTCACATGAAAAGCATTCAGTCCTTTTGCCTCCTGCCAAATAGGCCTGCAAAGTAAGACTGTAAGCTCAGAGAGACAGCGGGATATTTATGCTGTGAACCTCAATTCCTAGCTTTAGAATGTTTCCTTAAGCCCTCCATACCTCTCAATTCAATTCAATTCTCTCTCTCTTTCTTTCTCTCTCTCGCTCTCTCTCCTCCCTGTGTCTCTCTCCCCTCTTTTATCCCTTACTCCCTCTGCCCTGCCCAAGAGAGAGAGACCACCTGCGGGGAGTCATGGCGGTGGGTGTCAGGTGGGCTGCGGTCATCACACGGCCCCATGTCATCAGCTTGTCACTGTAGATGGAGCAGACATGGGAGGCATACTAATCCACTTAGCCTCAAGAGCTATACGCGACTAAGCTAGGTGCTAAGCTAGCAAGGGACGCTACTGCAGCCCTGTGTGCACTCAGATGAGGGCATACGGCTCCTCCAAGTAGAACACACATGCGTACGCAGCACAGATACGCACAAATATGTACAGTACACACATGCATTAATACCCACACACAAAAACACGCACACAGGGACAATATTTTGCATGGGCTTGGCCCATGTGCTTGCTGCTTATACCGTCACCGCCTGCACACAACTTCACAGACATACACACAACATCTCACAAATTCATATAAAATCTTGCACACATACACACGCACGTATGCACACACACACATACACACACACACACGCACACACACAGAGCGCCAAGGGAGATCAAAGTCAGCCAACAAGCATTCTAGGTGTCAGAGTTCAAAACTATTGTGCCACTCAGCCAGATGATATCTGGGAGCGATCCATTCTATTCCAGCGGTACTTCCCCTATGAGGAGCTGTTAGCTGTCCCAGGCCAAGCAGGAAGGAAGCGAGGGAAACAGATGGGGACGGCCAGGAGAATGGGGAGCGAGGAGGGGGACACAATGCTCTCAGCTCCTTTCCTCCTCCGTCTCTCTCTCCCTCCATCCCTCCATCTTGTTCCCACCTCGCCTGTTGTTTCTCCATTCCTCTGAGCATGTGCGCGAGAGAGAGAGAGAGAGAGAGAGAGAGAGAGAGAGAGAGAGCGGCGGCGCACAATCAAGCCATCTGACAATACTGTATACAAGTGGGGCGGAAACATTGGGGGGGACCGAGGCACAAAGAATGCTGGGAACAGGGGAGAGACTCCGAGGACAGACTCCATCCACCTCAGCCTGCTGACACCCACTAGAGAGAGACAGAGAGAGAGAGAGAGAGAAAAGGGAGGGGATAGAGTGAAGAAGAGAGACTACGAGTAAAGAGGAAGAGGAGAAAGGTGTGTGTGTGTGCGCGCACGCACGCGTGTGTGAATGCGTGTGCATGACTGTGTGTGTTTAACACATGGGTTAAGTGTCAAACTTTCCCCACAGTTCTGTAATTCTCCCTTAATTGAACCACTTAATTAACAGCCAAAGAATCACATTGGGACCTGAGCATAAATAACACCGAGCATCTGTGTGTGCGTGTGTGCATGTGCACGTGTGCGTTTGACCTTAACGCATACAACAGTGTGTTTATGAGTATCTGTCTCTGAAACACTGGAAAGAGAGAGAGAGAGAGAGAGAAAGAGGGAGAGCAGAAGAGAGGGAAGGACAGTGGGACACCAACAACAACAGTTGTACAGTACAGCGAATAAAAAGAAGAAGAGAGGGAGGGAAAGGAAGAGAGAGAGCAGGAGGGTAGAAGGACAATAGGACAGATAGAGCACAACGAAGAGAGCAAGAGAGAGAGGGAGGGAGTGAGAGGGAGCAAAAAAGCAATTTTGCCCCCCTCCTCTGTAAGTGTGCGGGGCGCAGGGTGAATGGCGTCCATTTGGAGATAATTGGCTGGTAATTAGGTGGGGGTCGACAGGTCGATTTGGGAACAAATGGCCGTCTTTAGCTCAGGTGGCCCTCCATAGGACATAATGGGACCTCTACCTCCCTCTCTCCTCTGCTTGTCTCTGTTATCTGGGGCTTCGTGTGTGTGTGTGTGTGTGTGTGTGTGTGTGTGTGTGTGTGTGTGTGTGTGTGTGTGTGTGTGTGTGTGTGTGTGTGTGTGTGTGTGTGTGTGTGTGTGTGTGTGTGTGTGTGTGTGTGTGTGATTCCAAATAAAGGCATTCTGGCTGACTGTCTTAGGGCCTATCCCTGTGCAGGTGCGCAAGCGCGCGGGCGCACACACACACACACACACACACACACACACACACACACACACACACACACACACACACACACGCCTGGAAGCTGTGTTTTATCCTACAGGGAGTTCCAGTGGATGTGCTGTACTCACATGCAGTGTGCTGTACCTTCAGGGCAGAGAAGTGGAGAAACACAGGGACACATGGAAGAGAGGAGAAGAGGCTGCAAAAAGTGCTAAAATGGAACATGAAAAGAGTCCAGAGAGGATTGACCTCTGTGCGTGTGTGCGTGCGTGCAATGGCCAAAGTGAAGTGAAGACTTAACCATACTCTCTTACTTTCTGTGTCTCTAAACCTGTCTGTCTCTCCCTCTGTCTGTGTGTCTCTCTCTCTCTCTCTTTCTCTCTTCTCCTGTCCTATTCAGCACTGTTTGTGTGGCTTCCTGCTGTTTGTGTCCAGACAAGGTCTTGGTTTGAATACTGATTCTCCATTGATAGTCCTGCGCTTCCGATCTAATTAGCTTGTTTTGTCTTCAGTCTAAATGGGACTGTAGGACGGGAGAGGGAGAGAGAGAGAGAGGAAAGGATGAGAGACATGAACAACAATGTCACAGGTCTTTGCCGGATATATGATGTAAATAACAACAAGCAAATACACAACAGGACATGGGGGGGTTGAAGTATTCAGTGAGTAAAGCCTGATTTATACTTGGTGGCGCATCATGTCTTGCACCTAAAATAGCGGTGCAAGACACCAGCATGCAACAAAGTATAAATTAGTCTTAAGTCAGGCATTTGTGTGACAAAGATAAAAATCGAAATAATTTCCAGGGCTATATCCTTTTTTCCTACACTGAGGATTTTGTAGCTTGTCTTTTAAGCGGGGGTTTGCCAAAGTCCACCAAATATATGATTTTTTAGTAACAACCTCCTGCTTTTTAGAATTGATCCTAATGCAGTAACGTCTGGGCTGCAGCAGCATGTAGATTATTAACACATTTCCCCCATGGGACGGATCAAAGCGCCACCATTACATTCATTTTTTTCTCTTTCCTTTTTTTTTTTTTTTTTTTTACAATCAACTGATTTCATACAGATGTTTGCTGAGTTAATAGATGAAATATGCAGCTTCGAGTCAAGAAGCCACGTCCTTTTGAATTGATGTCCAGTTAAATAAGCCCATTGAGTGTCTGGTAGCGATGACAAGACTCTAATTTATTGAATTTGACATTCATGTCTGTGTGATAATGTGTTTTATGGCACATGTCTGTATCACACACAGCGTGGCTACATCACTAGCTGCAGATGTGAAGTGGAGAAGAGAAGTGTGTCTGTGTGTGTGTGTGTGTGTGTGTGTGTGTGTGTGTGTGTGTGTGTGTGTGTGTGTGTGTGTGTGTGTGTGTGTGTGTGTGTGTGTGTGTGTGTGTGTGTGTGTGCCTCAGCCTTTGCATGTTGTCCAGAAGGAACATGGCGGAAGACGACACACAATAAAGAGCACACACAGAACCACCACGTTTTGTCCTGGCACTGAACATGACAGGACATGGTACAAGTCTGAGCCACATGCAAACACACATACTGTACACACCAAAATGAGAGAGAAAGAGAGAGAGAGAGAGAGAAATAAATAAACAGACATACAGACAGACAGACAGACAGACAGACATACAGAGAGGAGGAGTGGGAGAGAGCTATAGTGAGAGGAGAAAGAAGCTGGGAAAAGAGGTGACAAATGAAGACTTTGACAGGAAGTAGCTCAACTAAGCGGTGGGTCTGAACAAAAAGAGACACGGACGGAGAGACTGAAGGACGGCAAGACGGACACGGGAAGGGGAGGAGGAGGAGGAGACCGGAGACTGGTGGGGTGGGGGGTGGGGGGTTGGTGGGGGGGATCAAAGCAGATGTCTGCTGGTTGATAGCGCTCCCTCAGATAACGTGTGGCACAATTAGCGCAGCGTGACGATTTCCATTAGGCCTGATCAAATATTTATGCTGCTTTCTGAGCCCCGACCCCTCATATCAACCTGACAAATGACTAATGAAACAGAGGAGGGGACAGAGAGGATAGATAGAGAAGAGAGAGAGAGAGAGAGAGAGAGAGAGAGAGAGAGAGAGAGAGAGAGAGAGAGAGGGAGAGAGAGAGAGAGAGAGAGAAAAAAATAGAGAAAGGGAACACAGAGGGGGGGAATGAGCAAGATGGAACAAGGGTGAAACATGAAGAGACGTAGAGCAAAAGCGAGAGAGCAAAACCTGGAAGAAAAAAAGGAGATACTGTATGAGAGAGGGAGAGAGAGAGAGAGGGAGAGAGAGAGATCCAGGAGGTGTTGAAGGTGTGAGAAGCAGAGTTTGCTCGGTCTCTCTCCTCCACATTTGGTTTGCAAATGTCTGAACCTCTGTCATCAATTACAAGCCTGGTTTGGTGGCAATGAGAGGCAGTAAGAGCACATGGTGCGTGTGTGTGCGTGCGTGTGCGTGTGTGCGTGCGTGCGTGCGTGCGTGCATGAAACAAGTGTGTTTGTGAATGTTTTATGCCCATATCAAAGTGTGTGTGTGTGTGTGTGTGTGTGTGTGTGTGTGTGTGTGTGTGTGTGTGAGAGAGAGACGAGGACGAGGCAGCCCTGATGCCACCTCGCCTGGAGCCATTAATCAAAGGGAGCTGCCGGTGAAACCGGCCCAAATTGGGCTCATCAGTCTGGGCATTAAGCATGATGCAAGGTACAAGGACAGACCGGGAGGGAGGGAGGGAGGGAAGGAAGGACGGAAGGAGGCAAGGAGACAAGAGGAGAAGGAGACAGAGAGCAAAAGAACATGGAAATCCACACTTTTTCCACTCTTACACTCCTCTTACACTGGCGGTGTCATTCCCTGAACCAGATTGGAATATTTGCATATGAGAGAGAGAGAGAGAGGTGTGTGTGTGTGCGTGTGCGTGTGTGTGTGTGCGCGAGTAAACATGTGAATGTGATCGACTGAAATATCAAACCAGCCCTTAGTTGCATGAATACTTTTTTACTGTACTAAATTACTTTATTTGATAGGTTTTTCCACACCCCCACCCCTGTTGTGAGTTATATTGGCCCTCCCAGGATATGATGATGGAGGCCACAAAACATTTTAGGTGTAGTCCCATTGTTAGTAACATTGAATTCTAATGGCAGTATGGCACCATGGTGTACAAAACACTTGCTTCTTATCAGAAATATTTGAATTCCTGTCGGAATTCTTTGAATTTCTGAATTTTTACAAAGTTATTGTCACTGATGGATTTAACATCCATGGGGAAAATGTCACTACAGTGTCTTTGAAATACAACGCCCATAAACTAGGCACTGCACACAACCAAGATTAAGGAGGCAATAATGTCAAATCTGCACCTGGAGTTCATTAGATGAATTCAAATCAGAATTAAAACAACATAGAAACTCTTTGACCCCATGCCAACTTATTATGCTGCTCTTAATAAAACAAGTTCAGTGTTTGGTGGCTGACTTGCTACCTAACATTAGCTGCAGTACATACCTAGGCTACTGGTAATCTCACTACAGAATTCACCGCACCCTGACAGCTATTTAACATTATCCAGCCTACATTCTTTTTATATGGTTCATTAAAATGGCTTTAGCCGGCCAGCTCAGTGATGTTGCTGTATCACCCGTGTCAACCAGATTTTAAAGGGGTGCATTTCGCCTTTCCGACATGTTGCCTTTCCGACGTTGACGAACCCTATACCTAACCCTAACCCTAACCCTAACCGCACGCGGAAGCCACTAGTCGGAGTGGCGAGATGTCGGAATGGAAGGAGAACCCCATTTTAAAGTTCAGTGTTGCCAGCACACACACACATTTAACAACATTAAGGGAAGTCCAAATAAGCAACTACACTTTAGAAACAAGCCCAAAAAAACACAACCCGCAGCTACCAATAGCCTATTTACAAGCAACTTGCTGTAATAGAAAACAAGCTCTAAGTCGCTTATAATAAGCAGACATGGCAACACTGTGTATCACCTGTCTCCCTCTCCCAGATCTTTAGCCATAGTTAGCTAAGGTTAGCCAGACTGTTATTAGCTGCTTCACACAATACCTGTCCAGAAGTATGCAGCTAACTCCAGTGTCCATCTTCCACCCCTTCCCTGGCAAGAGGCATCCAGTGTTTATTCCTGTTTTGATTCTTCTCATGTCTTTGCATTAAGACAAAAAGAAGAAGAGCCTGTTTGTTTACAAGAGCTCTTACCACAGCCAGTCAGAGTGGGAGGGCCTTGGCATGATTGACAGGATCATGCATGTACTGTCTCTCTCTGACTCTTTCTCTGATTCCTGCTAAATTCCCACTGTATTATCAATAAAGCCCCCCAAAAAAATCGAAGAAAAAATAACTTCCTCCAGCTATTTCCAGGTTAGTTAAGAATTTGTGCTGGTAACAGTGAAATGTTACTAGCAAAATGATGCTAAAAAAAATATTTTTGATAAGGAGGCCATTAACCACTTTCAACCCAGAGTCCCTATTTTGGGCATATCATTATATTGTATTGTCCAAATTTGTGAAAACATTTTAAGAATTATTTTTTTAATAAATAGGAGATCTGCAAGGTCTTGTAGATCAGCTATTTTTGCAATTTGTCGTACAACGAAGTACATCATCGCTGTTTGGCAGGAACCTCTAATCTCCATATTTCAACTTTTGATGTTGAAACGGCAGATCTACAGTACAAGCTCGGCTATATAATATATTCCGTATTTTAAAGTGTTGTTAAAAAGAAAATAAAAAAGGAACGGTTTTGGACATGCAAGGTTTCCACCCACCAGCGACGTTATAGGGATTAAGTGGTTAAATATGTGAGCCCCACAACATGGGGTTCCCCAGGAGAAATGAAAGGACATTTAGGGCACATCACACGGTTAGCACTGGCCGCTCACTGACACAATCAGCTGCGGCCGGGGAGTAACGAGTGGGGCGGGACTTTGGGGGTGAAGGGTCAAGTCCTGACCTGTCAGGACGGACGAAGGGGGGGCGCGAGAGCGGATAGGATCTGATGGAGGAGAAAGGAATGAAGGATGGGGCCAGTTAGGACGCTGTGACAACCAGGGATATGGATGACCCTCCTCACCAACGTGACAGCCAGAGAGAGAACGCTGAGAGGAATAGAATTACAAAATGTTATGTTATTTTATTCAATCTATCTTTTAAGGGCAAATGTTCATTTGTAAACACCCCCTGGGAAAGGGCCTCTTGGGGGCAAAGGGATATCAATTAAAATAAATAATAATTGGCACTGGGTGAAAAAATGGTTTACAAAATCGTGGGATAAACATTTTTGGGGGAAAAAATATATAATAATACAAAAAATAACTAATAATAATTATAGAAATAATAATAAGAATACTTTGAGAGGCCTACATTAAGATGGAGGCTAAGAAGTAGATGAATGAAGGCTCACCTAGTCTCTCGAATTTACGAAAGCTTCCGCCATACAGTCTGTGCAGACTGTGAAGTGGATGTTGCGTAAATTTGTCCTACTGTAAATCAAATTAGTCAAAGCGTATCCAGGTTGCTGCATAGCAAAATGGAAATTCAAAAATATATTCAAAGATATTTAAAACCTATTTTCGTGAACAGAAATGACAAAAGATCTGCTTTCAGGGGCCGTCGTTACAGACTCTATGTAGCATTTGAAGATTGTGGAATATAGTTGTCTGGCTAAAACTAAGACTCCGCTGACGCAAGCTAACAACACAACACAACACAACACTATAATAACAATAAACACCAAGCAACAGAGACACAAAACAAAGGAGCCATTTACTGAGGCAGTACACAGGATGTGATGTAACTATCCCCTGTTCTTATATAAACTGAGGTGTTAAAATATTAGGGGCAGCACCTAACAGACTAGGTCACTGGAATGTGAGCTCCCTGAGCCACCACAGCGCATAAAAAAAGATTAAACATTTAGTTTTAGGGTCATTTTTAACATCTTGGAGTATGCCATAATACTGCAGGTGGATGATGAAATTACCCGACTTTACTTTAATTACCCGAGGAATCCTAGCGTTTTATATTGACTGTCTAAAACAACTTTTTTCCCCTAAAATGATATAGCAGCTACTGGGAAAAAAGCAGGATACCTTACAAAATGACTAACACTACAGAGTGAGTCACAGGATGGATTCAAGTAGGCCTACATGTTAAACCACTGCGTTGTGAGCTTGCAGATTGGCTACTGTCGATGAATGTTCTCCCTAGAAGAGGAACGCTAGGGTTCCTGTGGTTAATGCTAATGCACAGGGCATTCAAAGTATTCACTAAGTCCAGTGACCACAGGAGCATAGACTAAAACAGAACAGAAACTTTACAGTCCCCACATGGACAATTCAATTTCCCTTCGGCTTAAATGTGGCAGAGCAAGAACCCAGACAATGCCGGCGAAACAGACACAATGAAAAGACACAATGAACAACCACCACTACCGGCATGGCCTGGAAAAGGCAGAGATAGACCCCCTTCCGTCTAACCTACATAGCTGAGGATAACAGAGCAGGGCAGGATAAGATGCTATACTGGGCTAATCTCCGGCACACAGCGATAACATTCAGCGTGTGAAACTATGACAGATGAGTATTGATCTCCTTGTTGTTTAGGGAGGGCAAAATAGATAACCAGACCACTTTATGACTGAGGACTTGAATGACCAAAAAAAACATGCTTCTAAACCCAAACCTTTCTACGCCAAGCCACCCAAATTGTCATAGCCTCCTGCTGCGCCCCCCCCCCCCCCCCCCCCTCACCACCCCCAAATGCGAAATGGCTTAAAATGGCTTGAAAAATATTGACAATAATGACATGCCCAAAATAGGGACGCCAGCCTTTGAAAACTTGTGCTCTAGAGAACACGTTACTTGTTACGCGTTGTGTTAAATGTCTGAAACTATAGAAGGCATTAATATGTTGTGAATTAAATATAAGCATTTGGTTGCAATGCAGAAATGCAAGTCACTTCTTCTGAACCTCGGATATTGACAATACACACTTACAGTATATACACTCGAATACAAGTGCGCACGTGTGTGTGTGTGCGCGCGCATACACACACACACACACACACACACACACACACACACACACACACACACACACACACACACACACACACACACACACACACACACGCACACACACACACACACACACACACACACACACACACACACAGTACTGCCCTGAGCTGTCCACACATCAACGTGGTCTGCCCTCTTCATGACAGATACTGTCCTGAAAAAGCACAACTCTGTCCCAACACAAGTTCAAGTCATACCAGCCAACACTGTGTTCCCTGTCTTCACAATGTCCACATCTCAAATGTTCCATTCACACGCCCACATTCGCACGGGATCAGAACTCACCGAAAGTCGACATAGTATCTTATACGCTTCTTCTCACTACACTGTGGCCAGGCTAGAAGTTGCCGCTACCCATAAACACTAGTTACCAATTAACTGTCCGTGTGTGTGCGTGTGTGTGTGTGTGTGTGTGTGTGTGTGTGTGTGTGTGTGTGTGTGTGTGTGTGTGTGTGTGTGTGTGTGTGTGTGTGTGTGTGTGTGTGTGTGTGTGTGTGTGTGTGTGTGTGTGTGTGTGTGTGTGTGTGCGCGCGCGTGCGCGCGCGCGCGCGCGTGTGTGTGTGTGCGTGTGCGCGTGTGTGTGTGTGTGACTGAGAGAGATACTAGGAAAGCAGCAGGGGTGTCTGGCAGGCCTATCTCCGACGCTTCTGATGCGCTAACGTGAAAGAATGCCTCAGTCGCTCAGTGTCAATGTGACAGAGATAGGGGAAGTGCACGGGGGCGATGGGCCCAGTGAAGGTCGACGCAGAGGTCAAGCCCCTAAAGTGGCACATGTCAACGGCCACCACACTTCTTCTGAGGGCATGACGAAGATCATGCATCACCACACTGTCTTGGAAAATATGATGATGATGATAAAATCTGTTTTTAACCTGGGATCTGTTTTCAACTGCTGTACTGTCGACTGATTTTCCCTAACGGGATCAATAAAGGTCTTATCTTACAAAAAGATAGTGTGCCTTACTAACTTTTGGAAATGTTATGCCAGATTTACTGGAGAGAGAGAGAAAATAAAAAGACACAGTATACAGAGACGGGATGACAATGCTTCACAATGACAAGAGGCAATTCAAACCTACAACATGACGAGGTATGTTCCTCTGTGGGAACACTGTCCATGTATATGACACACCAGGACTAACAACCCACCCCACACTGCTCTGTTGGGTTAGGCTCTGTTTTTGAACTGGCCAAGCAAAAAGGTGAGATTAAGGTATTTCAGTGAAATTAAAAAAGTTACTTTTTAAGGTATTTCAATGAAATAAAAAGGGTGACTTTAAGGTATTTCGGAGAAATAAAAAGAGTGACTTTAAGGTATTTCGGAGAAATAAAAAGAGTGACTTTAAGGTATTTCGGAGAAATAAAAAGAGTGACTTTAAGGTATTCCAATGAGATAAAAAGGTGCATGACTTTGAGGAATTTCAGTGAAAAAAACAAACATTCAGTCACCTAGCGCATGTGACAGCGGCCGTGGGCGAGACAGAGACGAGGCATGTGAGCCCTGATAGCACAAAGACTGCCAACGGCAGGTCAAGTCCATCCATTGTCCACGCTCTGTCACATTGTTTCTTTTTCTATGCGCTCTTTCGTTCGCCTGAGCCTCCTCCATTCTCCTGTAAGCCTTTCTTTTTGTGCTCCTTGCTTTCTTTCCCTTATCCCTGTCCTGACCCCCTCCTCTCACCTCCACTGCCTGGTCTGGGGCTCATCCAGGAAGAGTGATGCAGAGCAGTGGTGGAAAAAGTACTCAGATATTTTACTTAAGTAAAAGTATCAATACAGCAATGTAGAAATACTCCATTACAAGTAAAAGTCTGGAATTAAAAATGCACTTGAGTAAAAGTACAAAAGTCTTGGTATCAAAATGTACTTAAAGTACCAAAAGTAAAAGTACTAAAATGTTTGAAAGTAGCAGATCTGCAAGCTCACAACGCGTCGCAATGCGACACGTTGTGAGCTTGTAGATCGGCTATTTTCAAATAGAGAGAGAGAGAGAGAGAGAGAGAGAGAGAGAGAGAGTGAGAGAGAGAGAGAGAGAGGGATGGAGTTGGATGTGGAAGGCAGGCCACAGGGACAAGAGAGGATCTGGGACAAAGCAAGCATTGCTCCTGAGGAGATGATGATGCCAGTCTGGGTGAAGGTATGGTGGGGTGGGGGGTTGGGGGGGTGGGGTTGGGTTGGAGGAATGGAGGGGACAGAGGAGGGATGGTTGTTGGAGACCACGGTGGGCATGAGGGTGGGGTCTTTAGGGCTAAATCTGTTCCATATGACACACACTCACATGGCCCCTTGTCTGGGGCTGCTCTCAATCTGTCTCGTTGTCTCCCTCCCCTCTCCCTCTCTCTCTCTCTCCCTCTCTCCCCCCCCCTCTCTCTCTCTTTCCCTCAACCCCCCCCTCCCTCCGTGTCTCCCCATGTCTTTCTCTCTTTATGAGTGGGTGATGGGGGCGAGAGGCGACTTCTCAGTCCCAACAGGAGCTCCGTGATGACAGGGACCAGGCCATGTCACCCCCCCCTCACACACACACACACACACACACACACACACACACACACACCACACACACACACACACACACACACACACACACACACACACACACACACACACACACACACACACACACACACACACACACACACACACACACACACACACACACACACACACACACACACACACACACACACACACACACAGTCTCTGGCCCCTTTCTCTCCCACCCAGTCTCTCTGTCTCTTTCTCAAAACAAACGTTAGCATACACTACATATTCTATTTGACGTGGACTGCCTGATGTGCCGTTACATTAATTGTTACATCAACACACACAGTACAGTGCGCACGCACACACACACACAATCATACAATAGTCTAATCCTCAGTGTTGATGAGAGAGAGCGAGTCTATTTCTGTCTCTGCTAGTCATGTCACACTCACTGTTTGTAACTCTTTATGTCTCTCTTGACCTCGGTTCTGGGCTATATCCCCAGGCTGGCAGAGGGAGAGTAGCGCCCAGGATTACATAGGCATTTGGCACTGGGTGAAAAAAATGGGTTACAAAATCATGGGATAAAAATGATAGAAAAACAGAAAAGGTCTCTCTCTGATACTATTGTTTAACTCCCCCTCTTTCCAAAATCTCCCTTCCTGTGTGTGTCCGAAACTGTTACTTTTCAGGATTCAAATTACATTACATTACAGCCATTTAGCAGATGCTTTTATCCAAAGCGATCTTACAATAAATAATACAATAAATTAAAAAGTAGCAAAAGTAGCAGATCTGCAAGCTCAAAGATTGTGTATCTGCTAATTTTGATACTTTTGTATGACGCTGTAGTATGATCAAGTAGGTCATTGATTTAAAAAAAACAGTTTCTGCCCAACAGCAACAATATATATATATTTTTTCTTTCTGCTGATGAATCACACACTAAAACAGCCTTTCGGTGTGAGGTTGTGAATGCAGGCAGTAGGTGGTGGTGGTGGCGGCGGTTGTGGTGGTGGAGGCGGTGTGTGTCATAATCTGTCCACTAATACCTCCAGCCTCGTTCCACCTCCACCCACACACACACACACACACACACCTCCCTCCCTCCCTGCAGCCTGACCCCACCTCACTTCTCCCAGGGATCAGTGGTGTCCCTTCGTCCCACACACCGAGAAGGCCCGGATGACTCCCCCACCATCTCACTCGCACTCGCACACACACACACACACACACACACACACACACACACACACACACACACACACACACACACACACACACACACACACACTAATCGCACACAGCGACTGCTGTCTCTCCTGCCTGTGAAACAAAAGCAGCCCTTGTTTAGCCAGGTCCTGTGCTCGTACAAGAGGCTTAGGGACATTTTTCTCATTTTTGAACAGCTAATATCTTGCAAAAGTTGTCTAATCTCTTTGCGTTTAAGTTGAGATTTGTGTGAGTGCACCCCCCCCCCCACCCCTCACCCCCTCACCCTGCTAGGCCGTGATGCTTTACCAGCCCACCTTAATTAGGTGTGTGTGTGTGTGTGTGTGTGTGTGTGTGTGTGTGTGTGTGTGTGTGCGTGTGCGTGTGCGTGTGCGTGTGCGTGTGCGTGTGCGTGTGCGTGTGCGTGTGTGCGTGTGTGTGTGTGTAGTGATGTGTCAGCAATGGGCAGACATGACAAGCAAGCAATAATGGCCCACTACAGAAGGTCAAAAGATATCACTGACGGCCATTTTGAACTCAACTTTATCTCTTATTTACTTTAGAATGACTCAGAGAATATGAGAGAATGTTGGGTCCTGGACAAAATGTCTCAACGCCCTATTTTCCTAAAGAGCAATCTCTCTCTCTCTCTCTCTCTCCTTCTCCAAATCACCATATGCACGAAAGCTCGGACACAGGCAAACAAAGCACAAAATGAAAGCATATTTTATTACAATAAAAGCACCAGGAGGCTTGGAGTGACAGCGCTGTCTCTTATTCTACCTACATGCAGGAGAAGATTGTATAGACCCACACAGACACGAGGGCCAGACAATATTCGGAGAACTGGCACAAGCTCAAACTAAAGCCTGATTTATACAGTACTTTGTCGTATGACAGCGACCTCCGCCAAAAATAGCAGCTCACAACTTGCGTGAGCTTGTAGATCTGCTGTTTTTGGCATGGGCCACCGTCATACAACAAAGTATAAGTATTAGTCTCCTCAGTGAATTGAAGATACTAAAGGCTGAGAGAGGGGTTGGCAGAGCAGAATCTGTGCCTATACATAAATACACACATAAGTTTACTTACATACATACTGTAGTATGCATACAGTAGTACATACCTACATACATACATACATACATACATACATACATACATACATACATACATACATACATACATACATACATACATACATACATACATACATACATACATACATACATACATACATACATACATACATACATACATACATACATACATACATACATACCTACATACATACATACATACATACATACATGCTATACAAGCCATAATAATGCATGTTCATCACAAGACTGCGTGCGTGCGTGCGTGCGTGCGTGCGTGCGTGCGTGCGTATAGGGTCTGGCATTGTGGCGCTGAGCAGAGCTCTATACAAAGACACCTGATTGGAAACAGCAGGTGAATGATGCTAACAAGGCAGTGAATATGCAAAATAAGGAGCAGAGCGGGAGACAGAGACACAAACTAATGGGAACTGACACAGACAATAAGGCAATATGTGAATATATGCTGAGAGAGAGAACAGAAAGAGATTCTAGCAAGACAGAGACTTTATCAAAGGAAAGAAAGAAAAAGCGATAGAAAGAGAAAGATACTGTATAAGAAACGAGTAGCAGAGCAGTTATACCACACACCATGGTGTCATGCGCAACCGTCTACAAGCTCACAACACGTCGCAATGCAACGTGTTGTGAGCTTGCAGATGGACTATTTTCGTCAGGCTTTAGCGCTCCATTTCCCTCTTTCACAATATTTTGTCACAATAGAATGCTTCACTTGAACGTGACACTTTCTAATAAGCTGGTCGGACTGTAGCTTTTAAACTGAAACATTATTTGTGATCCTGGAGACAAAAAAAAACAACAACAAAGAAATAAAATGACAAACTAGCACTAATACATAAAATACCTACGCAGATCAAAGAAATACAAATGTCAACAATTCATCTGATTTCATGGAGTATAAACACATGACAAACAAAAGACAAACACGCTCACAATCAGCATACTGTAGCACCAAATTGCCACGGCAAAGCTTATATTCTTTGGCCTGACATTTGGGAGTCATGGATCTGTTTGCCTTTTAGCTAAGTGACCTCTGCTATTGATCCTGACCTACACGCCACCATGCCCCACGGCACGCTGGGAGGTGAATGCTGATGTTGTTTTTTTTCTTAATCAAGAATGCCCACATAAAGGAATACACTGACTATGGGGGGAAAAGAATGCTCTCATCAACACACATTCAGTTGGAAAAAGGGTCTGATTTGGACGTGCACAACCAGATTATATTTACTTTGTTTGGTCCATCAGGTAGATCTGAGTCAACCAAATTGTGTTTGAAAATAGATTGATAAATAAGGTGGTAGTGCTGTCCACAATTCATACAAGTAAATGCAGATTGAATGTTAGATTAATAATACTTAGTTGACTAATACTTGATTGACGATGCATGGCGTTGCGATGCATTGTAATCTTGGTAATCTGCTATTTTCGGTGAACGTTCCTGCCAGAATAGGGATGCTATGTGTCAAGTGATTAACAAAGTGAACACATTATCTAACACACAACAGAGCCAGAAAACTCCCCTCTGCAGCCCTCTCACAGGCTTGCCAAGTCAATGGCAGCGCATAGTATAATTTTAAAGACTTTGCTGTGTTCTCCCAATGGAGTTGTATTGATTTTGTTTTCTCGAACTGTTGCGACAGAGGAAGGACTCGCCGCCACAATGCCAAATTTGCAAACTTGCATAGTAGGCCAATCCCTTTAAAACCAAAAAAGAAAAGAAAAAAAAAACCTAGACGGCCTCTAGCTGTCCCAGGCCTCTCCTGTCTCTCCCCAGAAACAGAAATGAACTTTCCTCGGAGACACTACATCAAAGATTTAATGAATGTCCTGCCTTCATAATAAAAATACCAACTTTTTTCCTGTCTTCTCTCAGCTTGGGAAGTTGGCAGACATTACCAGTAGACATTCTCCTCATGTTGCTTCATACTTTTGGATGAAGGCAGCATGTACCCTAGAATACACACTGCTGTGGAAATGCTAAATAAGAAGCATCGGCGGCTATTTTGGGCCCTAGATATGTTTTCAACCCTGCAGCACTGACCCCAGTTCAGCTGCCGAGAGACCATGTTGGCTCGACCAGTGGATGCGCTAACCGCATAACTGCAACGTCATGAGTTACAACTCTCAACCCCCCCCCCCCCCCCCCCCCACACACACACACACGCATTTTCAGAGCGTGTTTATTTTAACGATAAATCAATCTTGTTCCGGCTTGGATCAAGTTTTAAAGAAGAAATACCATGACATTTGTTTTATATTTATACATTTTTTATATGAATATTATATCAGCATAAAACTCTATGTGTTATGACAATTATTAGGGGGCCCACTAGCAATACCCTCACGGCCAAGCAGTGGTCCCCGGCCCACAGGTTGGGAACCGCTGCTCTAGACAGCTCAGCCATGCTGTAAAAAAAAACACCAACACATATTTAGTAAGATAGTGTGCAGATCCTTCAGACAAACGGAAAAATGCAACAAGATTGTTGACGTTTGGTGATTATGATGTGCTGTGTGCTGCTAATAGGCCATATGATGAGGAATAGATGGCAAAGAAGGGTCTGGTTTTCTTACAAATAACACACAGGACTAAAAAGAGGTTTGGGGAAACAGTAAAGCTCCCTAAATTATATGTGGCTATGCTTTAGTGTCTGTACATTTTTTGCTGTGCTCGTCTGTAGTATTTTAGAATGTATATAAACATTTGCGTTTTAAAATGTGTGTGTGTGTGTGTGTGTGTGTGTGTGTGTGTGTGTGTGTGTGTGTGTGTGTGTGTGTGTGTGTGTGTGTGTGTGTGTGTGTGTGTGTGTGTGTGTGTGTGTGTGTGTGTGTGTGTGTGTGTGTGTGTGTGTGTGTGTGTATAAATATACTGTGTGTATACTGCATTGTTGATATGTTTGAGTATGCGGTGGCCCTTGGTGGACCCTGGTCTTTATTCATTGGTGCGGAAGCTCAGGCAATCAGAGGGACTTTGATTAGAGACCTAATTAAAAGCTGTGTTAATTGGTGGTGAGGCCAACACTGGCCATCCAGTTCATTAGGGACCTCTCTATACATCTCTCTCCATTGTCGTTCCCCTACATTGGAGAGAGCGCTAAAGCATTAACAACCTAGTAGACAATTGGAGTGTGAAGGAGATGGAGAGGGTGAGAGAGAGAGAGAGAGAGAGAAAGAGAGAGAGAGGGATGAGGGAGAGAGAGCTCTTTCCATATTGATCGGGTCTGAATCCCATTTGGCCACTGTGGAGAGGCCAGTGGTCCACAATGATAGATTATGGGAAACTACAGAGAGATGTTTGGTTTACTTCTGTGAGCCATGAGGATATTGCGAGTGGGCAACCAAATTATTGACAAAAAACACTAAGATTTGAATGATAATGTAACATTAATACAAAAAAATATAATGTAAAAAAAAATAACTAAGCTGTAATACAATCGATTGATTGATCTTCTTTTTTTTTTTAAATGCTCTGAAAATGCACACGGCCCACCCATCTGACCACTTAAGTGAAGTGCTCAGATGGGTGGACCGCAAACGGTTTTGAGATTTTCAAGTGGGCCCCTGATCCAGAAAAGGTTGAGAACCACTGGTTTGCTTAATTGGTTAAACTAACTAATGCCTGATTTATACTGAGTTGCGCACGGGTGTCGCTCACCAAAAATAGCTGATCTAAAAGCTCACAATGTATCACTCTGCGACGCGGTGTGAGCTTGTAGATCAGCTATTTTTTATGCATGGCAGTATAAATCAGGCTCAAGGCTAATATACGCAGATGGAATTTATTGAATATTATAAAGGAATATCGAGTTATTTTCACAACTCACCCTTTTCAAATGTTCTCTCCCTACATTTTTACAAATGTTTGACACTCCACTCCCTCCTTCTCTGGCGCTGTCTGTTCTTTTGAACGGTACATGAATGGCAATTGGAGCGGGTTGCTGTCTCAACGAATTCCAAATACTGAACACAGAGTCAGTACAGTCAGTACAGGCTACAGTGCTGGCCTGCCCAACATGGGACAAACTGGCCAGTCTCAAAAGTGAACAAACAATTGTAGTCAGTTACAAAGGCTAACGGAAGGGTCAGATCGACCGGGCCGTTAGCGCCATGTTAACTCTGTATTGACCCTCAGCTGATTCTGCTAATTGCCTTTAAGTGCCGGAGTTACTGGTGGTCTCATTATCACCCTTTTCCACAAATTACCAATCGGTGCCAAGAAACAATTACTTCACACGTTTTAGTAGCGGTGGGCTCAGAGGGGCTTCGGTTAGAGTGAGAACATAAATATGCTCCAGTGTTGATAAGACTTCAAGCTGAAGAAACTCTCATTTTATTTCCCCTTTTCCTCAAGGCCAAGGGCCGCTTCATAGGGTAGATTCATGCCCACACCTTACTCATTCAGGAAGGAATGTGTGTGTGTGTGTGTGTGTGTGTGTGTGTGTGTGTGTGTGTGTGTGTGTGTGTGTGTGTGTGTGTGTGTGTGTGTGTGTGTGTGTGTGTGTGTGTTGTTGTCGTCGGTGGTGGGGTGTGTGGGCTCGCTGGAACAGATGTCTATCTCACTGCCCTCCAGTTACAAGCTCAAGAACAGTGCTCACTTTTCAATGAATGGCCCTGTCTGACTGAGACTAACAATTTTCAGGCAATCGGCCACCCAAGCCACATGGTATCTGAAAGGCTCGTCTTTAACTCATCAAAGGCACATTCAGAGGGCTAAGATTAAGACTGTTTTCTAGATAAATTTCCTGGTCAGACCAAATTAACTCCGAAGCAAACAATAGGTGCTTCATAACTTCGCGGTGACCAGGGTGTCAGAAACCCAAGAGGAAGATCTCAAAGCCCTTCCGTGACAAAACTGTTGCTCTTACTGATTAGCTTGGTGGGTGCATTTCAAGGTGAACCGCACCCCCAATAACTCCCTCACACTAGGTCGCTCCCTTTTGTCAGTAAACAGTCTACATTGTGTCTCCTCTCCCCCTTGCTTCTTAAGCTCAACGGCTAACGTGTTGACACTGCGAATCCCTCGCAATAACACTTTTTGTTTTCGCACCCTCCGTGTGTCGTGTTTACGTTCGCCGAGCTCACAGACAAGGAAGCTGTTCTACCGTCCAATGGCCAAAGGTTCTCGTGCTAGCAGGGTGAGGGGTGGGAGGGGGGAGGCAGAAAGGCGGAGTTAACAAGGTTTTTCCAGGTGATGTCTCAACGTCACCGAAAGGAGGAACGAGGGCGGGTAGAGAGAAGAGAGAGACAATGAAAGGGAGAGAGAGAGAGAGAGAGAGAGAGAGAGAGAGAGAGAGAGAGAGAGAGAGAGAGAGAGAGAGAGAGAGACAGACAGACAGAGAGAGACAGACAGACAGACAGACAGACAGACAGACAGACAGACAGACAGACAGACAGACAAAGAGAGGTGAGAAAAAATGGAGAGTGGGAAATAGGAGTGGCTTTACGCAATAACATCCTCAGTGTCATTTTATCTATTTCTAACTCTTGAGTGTGTTCAACTCAGAGTGTACAAATGTAACCAAAAAGGAGAGAAAGGCTCTTTCCATATTGATCAGGGTTTCGAATCCCATCTGGCCAACTGTAGAGAGGTTACATTAGTTACACTGTTTGTTACATATTCAGAGTAAAATTAACACAGGTTTGCCACTGGTGTGGACTCTCTCTTTTTCAGGTGACTAACACTTTAGACGTGGTGGTGGCGACTCGGGTTTCAGCCACCCAGCTCAAGGTCAGGCGCTGCTTTTCATGCAGGCTGGCCCTGGAACAAACACCTGGCACGCTCCACAGAGAGGCCACTGGCCGTGCCCTGCGTTCGTTACTCATTACTGGCCCTGCAGCCTGGCCTCAACATTGTCATGTAAATTCTCACACTGGTTGGCGTTTTGCATGGAGGCCAGTGATTAATGAGCCTTTGGAACATGCAGCGTGAATTTATACTGCTAAGCAGCGCCGGAGTAAATGGAGTGATGAAAACATTTGCATGAGAAGTGTGTTAGGTAGGGAGTGTCGGGCGGGAGGAGTTGGATGACGGCTCCACGTCCTCCCGGTGGGGGCACCTCACTGGCAGGTGAGCTAGTAGGATACAACAGCTTTGACAACACGCGTGTGTGTGGGGCGAAATCAATTGGCACAACGATTAAATTGGGGAAAGAAAAAGGAGTAAAAGGCGATAAATATATATAAAGAAAAACATACATTTTAAAAAGTGTGCTACAAAGTCACGTGGCGGAAATAGCCGACCTACAAGCTCTCATCACGTCACAACGCGATGCGTCGAGACGAGAGCTTATAGTTTGGTTATTTTTGACGCATGACACTG
>NC_139947.1:30450072-30455072 GCF_963454915.1 Gymnoscopelus microlampas | reverse complement strand
CATTTGTACTCTCTTCGCTGTTGAATTAACACTGAGGATATGACTGTGTGGGAAGTACGATCACGTTGTAGTATTAATCTTGTATGCAGGACAAAAAGCCACCTTCACTTTATTCCTCATAGGCTATGTACCACTTATACTTTGCAATAAAACAAAGTGCAAGGTTGGCATAAGCACAACAGGGCAAATGGTTGAGAAATTAGAGTGCCAAGAAACAAGTATGTGCTACAAAGTACCTGTCATGTATCTACAGTAAATAACATGATTCTGATTCTGATTTTGAACCCGTTTTTTACCAGTGACATAAACATGAATGGAAAATGAATGTGTGGCCTGGTGGAAACTAGGGATTTGGGACAAACTGTTTTTTTTTAAAAAGACTGTCTCAAGGCCTGGTCATTCAAAACCACAGTTTAAGACATTACTTTATCACGGGGTCAGACAGGACAGGAGGACAGCCCTGTCCCAGTTTGTCCCACTGCTCCGTTCCATCAGATCTTAATCACGGCTGGACTGCTCCAATGATCTGCCCCAGCATTCCACATCTGCCATCAGGGCTTCCAGCAGCGCTCACAGAAGCGAGGGGCCTCTCTCTCTCTCTCTCTTTCTCCACCTCCTCTTTCCCTCCCTCCCTCCCTGCCTCCATCCATCCCTCCGTCCGTCCGATGAATGAAGGTTAATTTTGAGCATGTGATTTATCTCGCCAGGGTGAGCGGCCATTATTGTGCGAGTCAGCCACCTTTTTTGTTCAAAGAACTACGTATTACGGGAGGAGAGTGGGGGGGATGAGAAAAGGAAGGAAAGAGGAGAGAGAGAGAGAGAGAGAGAGAGAGAGAGAGAGAGAGTGAGAAGCCGGGTGTCTGGGCTGATTGCATTCGGTCGGGGACAGCGAATGGGAAGCCAGCAAGAGACATCTGAAATCTGTGATATGAGATCCTACTGGAGGAAAGGAAGGAAGCACAGATTAGAGAGAGAGAAAAGAAGAGAAGATGGAGAATGTCTGAGAGAGGCAGAAAGAGAGAGAGAGAGCAAAGTCACACAAACTGTAGAGGTTCTGACAGACAGAATGATGGTGTTTAGAGACAGAGTTTAGGTAAGGGGTCAGATGAAAGACAATGATTGCTAGTTTTAGATGCATTACGGACCCCCATTTAATGATTTGTATCTTTGGGACCCCAGACTTCTCTGTGTTCATTTATCTCTGAGAGTGTATACATTTTGTACGCGCTCTGAGTTAAAGACCTGTAACGGTCCATTTGGTTCCTATCAATTATTTGGCGGGGAACCCAGCCGGAACCCCCTCAAGGCCCCTTGGAGGTCCCCGGACCCCACTTTGAGACCGGGTGCAATAGGCCAACAGAGGCTAGACAACAGTGTGATTGAAAAACCGGTACAGGAAAGGGTTAAAGGAAGACCATCCAGAAAGACCCTATGGAGGCAACTCACTGAAAGGCAGATGTCTGTGTCTATGTTACTGCTAATAGAATAGTGAATTATTGACTGATAGGTAAGAATGACATATAATAACATGAGTTATATCAAACAATAATTGTTTCTCTTTGACATAGTATATATTAATGAACATGTATTCCAATTTTAGATTCTTCAATAAGCGCTCAATTTTACCAGTCTACTTGCTCATAGACAATGTAAAAAGTACACGCTTAATTTAACTCTGACTGTGTAAAAGTGGCCCTTACATCAGGGTTCATCTTTACACTCTCACAGTTAAAATGAACACTGAGGATTTTACTGTGCATTTCACCTCACTTCTTCACAACCGTTGACCCTGACCTTCCCCCACCTGTTGATACATCTACCATGGGCCATCCACCAGTGCTGTCAGCCAGTATCTTGTCTGTTGGTGTCATATCAGTTTTGGGAAGGCCATGTGCTGTCACAGCTGTGCACTGTCTCACACACAACACACACACACTCACACAGATAGCATGTACACATCACCCCTACCCTGCATCCTCCTCACAAACCATAGCTTTCCTAAAAGCACTGAAGCTAGGAGCGCAACAGTTGTGAGCTTGTATATCAGACTATGTTTGCTATTTTTGAGCAATACCATTATACAACAAAGTGTAAAATAGGGCTTAAGACTATAGCCGATTTAGTCAACAAAAATGAAATCCATAAGAATTGTTTCGCACTGATTCGTTGATATGTAAATAATCCTCAAAAAGAAAAAAAGATTCTGAAAAAGTTATCAATAGAACAATCAAAAAGAAAATGAAATATAGCTGCAGCCCTTAAAGGAGTAGTTCACCCAAAAAAAATACTTGTTTTCTTTCAATTACACACCACATGAAGCCTTGAATTCATGGAGATTTTTTTGCTTTTGTCGCATTCCTAAGCTAATAATTTGATTACCGGCGGAAAGATGCTAATGTATCCGGTAGGAGACTCAAAGGAGACTATTTGAGTCTCCTACCGGAGAGAGCGCCGGTCATCAAATTATTAGCTTAGGAATGCGACAAAAACAAAAAAATCTCCATGAATTGAATGCTTCATGGGGTGAGTAATTGATAGAGAACAAGTCATTTTTTGGGTGAACTACTCCTTTAACCCAATTCATTTTCAGCCCCAGGAAGAGGCAGGATAGTCATCCAACCAAACTCCCCCTCCTCGCTCTGGTCACAAACCATGCAACAAACGTCCATCTGTCAATAAACAACTCCAACACAAACCAAGGAAGTGCAGGCTACTACTGGGAACGCTAATAACGGCACGCAATTAGCTTTGCTGTTTGCTAATACAGATACGGAATGTGCTAAGCTGTGGTTTGTGGGGGAAAGGAGGCCGAGTGTTACATGGAAGCCGTCCATGTGAGCGTGTGTGTACGTGCGTGTGCGTGTGCGTGTGCGTGTGCGTATACGAGCGGGGATCTGCAGGCATTGTGTGCGTCCTGCCTAATCACTGTCATATGGAAGGGATTGAAGTGATCGCTGCCACGCAATGAGTCGAACCACATCACATCTATCACTGGCTAGGCAGTGTGTGTGCGCGCGCGGGTGTGTTTAATACTACAGAGAAGTTCCCAAATACAAGTACACTAATGAAAGCATCTTGTCAACACAAACAGTGTACACAATTTGAAACCACCATTGATTCTGGTAATAGACAGAACAGTAGTTGCTGTATATATGTGTATGCGTGTGTGACTCTGTGCCCATGTATACATTCATCATTTTGTCCAATGAGAGAAGAGCTGACAGCGTGCAGACAGACAGAAGCGGGTTAGAGTGTACTAGCAGGTCAGGGTTGAGAGCAAGTACTTGACCACATGAACCACTTCAACCCGAGCGTCCCTATTCTGGCGCAAGCGTTTGCCGATTTAGTGTCGCGTGAAAATGTGAGTGTGTCTGGGGGACTCCGGTAAAGAAAGTATAGGGTTTAGGTGGTTAACCCTGGTGTCCTTATTTTGGTAATGTCATAATGGGCAAACATTCAGCAAACGTCGTAAAATTAGAGAGTACCCCTGTCACATCAAAAGTTTGACGCTTGGTCACATCCCCTCCCGTGCCGCCACTATAGGACGGCTTGAGAGTGAGAATATGTTGCTCTAAGAGTCAAGATCTTACATTGGAGATTGGGGTCCCAGAGATTTAAAAACATTGTGTGCAAGGGGTGTTGTTGAAATGAAAACGGTTAATAATCACTGGTCTATGTATTGCTATTCTATTCTATTCTATTCTATTCTATTCAATCCCAGCCAGCCAGCAGCAGAGAGGAGGGCCAACCAGGAACTAGTCACTGAGCCTCTATTGCCCAGACGGTGTCCCCACAATACTGGATGTGACCTGTGACCCCGCACACCCAAACACGACAGAGTAGAGAGACCATTTGTTACCACCTCCCCACCTCCCCCCCCTCACCCCCCCATCCACTACCCCCTTTGGCTGTCCCTGCTTCCTCTGTTGAAAGCGAGCCATGAGCCCTCCGACCCCCCCCCCCCCCCACCAAGCTGGCCGCCTTTGTTTTGTTTTCTCTAAATTGTGCCTTCTTCCTGCTGTACTTTCTCTCTCTCTCACTCCCTCACTCTCTCTCTTCCCGGTGACCCCCTTCCCTCCATCGTCCACCCCTCTGCCACCCCCTCCCCACCCATCCCCCGTTTCGTGCTAATTAATTTAATCCTGTAAGCAGGTGTAAGCCCCCTTGTTAAGTGGAGCCAAGTTGCAGCGGGACGGGGGTGGGGGGGCAGGGGTGGGGTGGGGACTACATTGTGAAAGAAGGGTAGAGAGAATGGGGGCATAAACAACAAGTGGTGAAATCGAAGGCGGCACGGAAAGAATCCTCTTTTTGTTTCATGGGTGATGGGCAACAAGGTGAGAGAATGGGAGCGATATGTGTTTTCACTTTACCGTCGCATCGATATCTCTCTCTGTCACAATTTTTTCTTTCTCGCCGCTCTCTTTTGGAATCTCTTCCTGGAGATACATTGCTCCAGTGGAGGGGGGGGGGGGTGAAAGAGAAAAGGGAGAAAAGCTTGAAAAATGGGGATGCAGGGCTTGTTTTGTTTCGTTTTTTTGGACGAGACTGTGGACCCAAGTCTGCACTAGTCCCTTTTATTTGCCAAGCCTCCTTTTTCTCTCTCTGTGTGTCTGTCCCTTTTCTTGGGACCAGAGGATGTGCATTGAATATGTGTTGGGGGGGCACATCTCCAAATGCTGCGGAGAAGGGAGGCTTAGCAACTAGCAATGACCCCCTGGACGGGAGGAAGAGAGATGCTAAGACACAACAGAGAGAGAAACACAGAGAGAAATCTTATGTCCAGTTACTGAATGCTACCAAGTGGCTTTTAGCACTGTAGGCCTACTTGTCTTTAAGTTTATTTTCAAACTAAACTTTTACTGTTTAGCTTTTTATGCTGCCATCTCGGCCACGACTCCCTTGTAAAAGAGATCTCAATGGGAATATTCCTGGTAAAATAAAGGTGCAATTAAAAGAAAAAGGGAAGAGACGGCCGACGAACCATGTCGTCACGCTCATGT
>NC_139947.1:30437572-30442572 GCF_963454915.1 Gymnoscopelus microlampas | reverse complement strand
AGCGCCGAACGGGCTTCATTTGCCCCCTCCTGGCTGTCGACCGTGCTGGAAAAGGGGACAGATGCTTGGTGTCTGTCAGATAGCGTTATTCCCTGTGGACATCTTAGTGCATGACAGAGGACAAGCAGACTCTCATAACAAGGCCGGGCCCTGCAGTGCACTGGGCCAAGCTGCTGCTGCTGTACAACGCACACTAGCTAATGTCTCTGGCTGTCTGTCTGCTTAAACAGCTGCACTGCCATGCCCAGTGTGGCCTTGTGTCTCTAACAGTGTGTGTGTGCGCGCGCGCGCGTGTGTGTGTATGTGTGCGTGCGTGTGTGTGTGTGTGAGAGTGTGCGTGTGTGAGTGTGTGCGTGTGTGTGTGTGCGTGCATGGCTGCGTGCGTGCATGCAGCGTATGCATGCATACGTGCATACATTTGCATACTAGCACAGGTAATAAGACAGGAGAAAGGCCTCATTCAGCGCCCTGTGCTCTCTGGTTATTCTGGATGGGTTCTCGCCTCAAGATGTTCACGCTGTGGTCCTGCCAATTGTGAACAGATTGCACTCTGTCTGTCTGAGTCAGCCTCTCTCACTCTCTCTCTCTCTCTCTCTCTCTCTCTCTCTCTCCACCATTTCTGTGTAGGCCAATCCAGGCTGCCTTTGCTTAGAAGGCTTTTGTTTGAATATACACTGAATTCTCCATTTCAACTCTCCCTCCATCTCTCTCTCTCTTGCTCTCTCTCTCTCTCTCTCTCTCTCTCTCTCTCTCTCTCTCTCTCTCTCTCTCTCTCTCTCTCTTTACCCCCTCCTTTTCTTCCCTTTTTGACATTTTGCTGGCCTAGAGTCATCTTTTTCCCTACAAAACCAGCCCATAAAAAACACCAGTTTCAGCGGAAACGGTGGCACAAATTGACATATATACGTACAGTGCAGCACCAGATGCTTATCTTCCTGTGCGCGTGGCACGTCGCTCCGAACGCCACTCGGAAACACACGGAGGCCTGCCTTTGGGGAACTTTGTGAAGCCACGCCGTCCAAGCTGAGGGAGGGCATTTTCCTAAAGCCTGACGATTAACCTGTGACCCGTAAGTGGTTCAGTACATCCTCCAATGGCAGAGAACTTGGCGAGTCAATTTGATTAGCCGGCATTCTTTGCTTTCCTCCATCACTGCCCCAGGTAATGAACAATGTCTGGGTTGTGTGTGTAGCGGGGGGTGTAAGATAAAGCAGGGAGGAGAAGTTGAGATTGGAGTGTATGAAAGAAAAAGGGACCCCTCAAACTTCAAAGGGCTCCGGATTGGACACGAAACACACATTACAAAGCAGAACAGAACGGGAGGGCAGGGAACGCAAATCTAATTTTCCTAAAACGGAGAGGAAATGCAGACAATGAGAAGTTGGAGGTAAACTACTCGTGACCTCGTTTTTACCTGGTTACCCCCCACCCCCCTACCCTCTCTTCTTTCTTTCCAGATCTGATTATGAGGGGGGGGGGGGGCTCACTCGTTAAGGAACTCTGTCATGACAAAGACAAACACGAAGCATGACCTGCCTTCAATTGGAAACGGATCCACAGCAGAGGAGGCAGAGAGACAGAGAGAGAGAGAGAGAGAGAGAGAAAGAGAGAGAGAGAGGGGTAGGTTCTAGCCCGACCGATGTAAGAGTTTTGGTTCCGATGCCGGTCACGAATTTGAGTACTAGACCTTGACCGATATTTTGTCAAAAACTGCAAAATCCCTCGTGTCAATACTATTTTGGCAATGCGGACATTGCATTTTGCGTGCAAAAGAGAACCACTATGGATGATGTGATTTGGAGGTTGAGGGGGAGACGGGATGGGGAGAGAGACATCTACCAGCCTGGAGGATGATGGATAGTGAAGTTTTTTCTTTTTTTCTTTTCTTTTTTTACAAAGCCTCGCTGATATTTAATCAAGTAGAACAATTTACATTTAAATAAAGTTTCTATTTTAGAACATTTAATATATCGGCAAAAATGTAATAAACACAAATAACTTTTTGAAAGAAAAAAATAAACACATGAAGGGAACTACATTTTTACCCCTTAAGCCCTATTCAAAAATGTCCAGAAATAGCTGATCTACATGCTCACAATGTGTCACAATACTACGCGTTGTGCCTATGACAACATACCCAAATTACGGACAAAAGGTTAAAAGCGGTAAAAAAAACAACAAAAAAAAACAACTGAGACACATCGGCTGCATAAATGCAGATACCGATGTCGTCTAAAAAGTCAAAAAACTGCCGATATATATCGGCCCGAACCGATATATCGGTATATACCAAGCAGGGACAGCGAGAGACGGGGGTGGAGAGATTGAGGTAATTGAATCAAGGCTGTGGGGGGAGACATATAAATCTTATTATTGATCCTTGACTTGAGCAGAAAGAGAAAGAGGAAGAGAGAGGAGAGACATCAGACTCACTTCATTAATAGACAGCTAATATACTGACATCATTTGACAGCAGGAGGCACTTTGTAAGCTGCTACCTGCCAAAGACTGGGAACAATGTGTGCACTGGGGCATAGTGGTGTGTATGTACGTGTGTATGAGTGTGAGTGTGGGCCCCTAGTTTCTGTGTAGAATGCTAAATAATTATACTGCCATCTTGGCTTGCTCGGGTTCAGATTCTAACTTTTAGTAGCTACTTTAGTACATTAATTCTACAATGGTCTGAGTAATCCTACAATTTGTGTTGGACTCCACTCACTCTACTGACTTCATAACTGTGCACTGGAAGAAAGAAATGTATGATACACACACACACACACACACACACACACACACACACACACACACACACACACACACACACACACACACACACACACACACACACACACACACACACACACACACACACACACACACACACACACACACACACACAGTATATCATTAAATAATTTTAGATTTCATTGTAAGAATTCAAGTTCAAATAAAATAATCCCAAGCAAAAAGCTACTACTTGGTCAGGCCAGGGAATGACAGTGCCACAGGCTCAGGTGAATGACAGTGCCACCTCACTCCTTTCGCGTTTATATCTCCCATGATGCCTTGCCTCTCTGCCTACATTTTTCCAAACACAGATGATGGAAAGAAAACATGCAATGAGCAAAAAATATATACGTATATGGGTAAAGACTGTTTTCTACCACAACATATAGAATCAGTGTGTCTTTCTTCCAACTTTCCAGTTCAATTTTCTTTTTCATTTTGTGGCTTAGCGTTGTCATTTTAATGTCCCTTGTCAGACCAAATGCTAGCTTGTCAGAGTCACTATATAGACATAAGTGGTGGAACATTTATCTCCTTTCAGCCATTGGATGAGTTGAACAGCCATTAAAGTTCACTGAAGAGTCTGGGAATCAACAAGTAAGTCATACACAGATGAGTGAGAGAGTGCGTGTGTGTGTGTGTGCGCGTGTGTGTGGTGTGTGTGGTGTGTGTGTGTGTGTGTGTGTGTGTGTGTGTGTGTGTGTGTGTGTGTGTGTGTGTGTGTGTGTGTGTGTGTGTGTGTGTGTGTGTGTGTGTGTGTGTGTGTGTGTGTGTGTGTGTGTGTGTGTGTGTGTGTGTGTGTGTTAAGGAAACAACTTGCAAATCCGTAAATTATCCCGATGACAGTTTATATTCTGCAGTGGTCACCTCTGCCACTACTATGAGCTCATAGCCCTCCACTGCCATTCATGCGCAGTTGCACACACACACACACACACACACACACGCGCGCGCTCACACACACAGAGGCAGTGCCTCGATTATATCACCCCTTGGAAGAAAGTTGGCAAAACAAAAAGGTTCTTCTCCTTACAAACCACTAGGGGTGTGCCGATACACTAATTTCACCAAACGATACGATACGATATTTGGCTCACAACTTCGATACGATTTCGATACGATACGATACGCACTTTTTTTATTATGAAAATATATGGAGGAGAAAAAAAGAAAATGCAAACAAATAATTCTGTTTTTGCATTATTCAGACATGCAAACTTGTAGCTTTTCAGCTACAATAGCCGTTTTGAATCCAAATAGTATGACACCTGACCCGAAAAAAAAACATGTTGTCACTCTTTTCACTTCGGGGACGTTTGCATGCCTAATTATTATGATTGTAAAAAAAAAAAAAAAAAAAAAAAAAAAAAATTCAAAAACGATATTTTTTTTCCCCAAAACGATACATATCGTCGCGAAAACGTATCGCGATATATCGCGGGACGATATATCGGCACACCCCTACAAACCACACATGGAGTGTCAAAGGTAAGCCAGGCGCTGGCTGAAATAATATTGGACTTGATGATTTATGCCTCCTATGAATATTAACAAAATCAACAGCATCCCAGTCCTCTTTCCCCAGAACAGTGCATCTTGTTTATCCTCGAGCAATTGCTGGATTCAAGACGTGTTACACATACATATGCATGTATTCAAAGGAATGAGTACAACTGCGGCTGTAGAGTAATAGCAATGAAAATCCGTTTTCCACTGAAAGATTTCACCAGAGGAAGACTAGACATCAATGTATTTAGGCATAATTACAGGTACATTGAAACAAGAAAAAAAAAAACAATTCAAATTTTTCCAAAGTTTCATAGCAGCGAAAAGAGTTGATCGATAAGTGTACAATGTATCGCTTTTGGTGTTTTCAAAACTCATTGTACAACAAAGTTGTAAAAGAAAAAAAAGGAGACTACCGGTACATTTGTTTTAATTTACCCCCACAGCTTGTCTGAAAGGGGTCGGCCATTTTGAGAGGGTACATGACCCTGGGCCGGTTCTGGTGGCCGATGTGAAAGAAGGTGGTCAATAATGGATGACGAGGACAGTGAGAATGACTGGCCATCAGGTAACTCAATTCTCTTTCCCTTCTTTCTCTCACACTTTCTCACTCCGGAGGAATGGCTGCCCTTTCCGCACTCATGTTAAGCAGCCTGGTCGGTTGGCGCTCACACACGGTCCACGCACACACACATGGTCGCACGTGC
>NC_139947.1:30427572-30432572 GCF_963454915.1 Gymnoscopelus microlampas | reverse complement strand
GCTCCAGTAGCAGCAAAAGATATACTTAGAAAAAGGAGGGATGGGGGCGGTTAGTGTTGGGGATGGTGCTAGTGTTAGTTAGTGTTAGTTAGTTAGTTAGTCCAGCAGCAGTCTCTCCCACCTGACCCCACTGCTTGCTTTGTCATCGCTTCTCCATGACATTCTCAAAAACAAGACACCTCTGCCAGTGCTTAGGCCGGCGCGTGTGTGTGTGTGTGTGTGTGTGTGTGTGTGTGTGTGTGTGTGTGTGTGTGTGTGTGTGTGTGTGTGTGTGTGTGTGTGTGTGTGTGTGTGTGTGTGTGTGTGTGTGCGTGCGTGTGCGTGTGCGTGTGCGTGGTCATCCGAGCATGTTTTTACCGCAGTTCGGAAGACAGGGAAAAACAGAAAGTGCAAGGCCAGCGTGGCACAAAGAGAGAGTATAAATAAATGAACAAGGGAGAGCAGTGTGCTCGTCTGGTGAACGCCGGGTGCAAACATTTGTTTCAAATAACATCTTCCCAATTAAAACAGACTTAATTGACGTCTCCCAAAAACCTCAGGAACGTCCAGGCGAACGGTCAGCGCGGAACGGGACTGAGACGAGACCACAGAAGTGGCCGTTTCAACCACTCATAAAACACAATTCAGAAACCGGATCTTCCTCGTTCCTTATTTTGTACTCAAAAGAGAGGATGTGGCTTGACTTGATGAGGAGAGAGGCGGAGAGCGAGGGAGCCATGAGCCCTGGGAAGCTTCTGCTCATATACCAACCAGAGTTTTTTGAGATGCTATGTTTCTACTTTAGCCTCATTTATACTTAGTCGTATAAGATGTGTCCTACGCCAAACATAGCTGATTGATGCACAAGCGTACAGCACGATGCGTCGTCTTCTTCGTATATACGACATATTCTCCTTTCTTTGAGTATTCCAGCTACAGTGCAAAGCATGCCCACATTCTAGGTTTTATCACCAGGATAATGCAGAAATGATTTATACTCATTATGGTAAAGGCTCAAAGTACACTCTCAGAATGAAATGTGTGGCAAGGGTGAATAACTCCTGTTCCAAACAGATGATGTCACAGCAAGGCATCCCATGGGCAATGATGTGTGAATTGTATAGAAAAGGACTGGGGAGGGCAGCTGCTGCAAGGAAATGCTAAGGCAACGGGATATTGTATCTATAGGCTGATGAAAGAATGGACAGCTCTGCAACTATAGGCTATAATGAGGAAGTCTGGCCTGGGTGGCAGCCATTAGGCTATATCAAATCCATGAAATATCCATGACAGGAAAGGCTGATTAAAGTGAACGTTAATAGATAAACTAAATATAGCCTACAGTATGAATGTCCCATTATACACAAGTAATATCATTTAACCATTAATGTCAAGGCAATAACTGAAACAGCCAAAGAATATTAAACAAGTAATTAGGGATGTCCGATTTTATCGGCCTCCCGATATTATCGGCCGATATTAGCATAAAAATTGATATCGGGAAAATATCGGTATCGGTTTTTGAAAAAAAAAAAAAATTTTTTTTTTTTTTTTTTTTTTTTTTTGCTTTATAAGTAAGTTACAGGAGTTCTTACTGTATATGGTGTGTGTGATATGAAATTTGAGCTTACCCTAATCACAATAATCCCCGCATATATCGGTATCGGTTGATATCGGTATCGGTAATTAAGAGTTGGACAATATCGGTATATCGGTTATCGGTAAAAAAGCCAATATCGGACAACCCTACAAGTAATATTAAACAAAGGCCAGTTGAGAATTCCACCTCTAGACAAAAAAAACTGTGTTTCCTGAAATGCTGAGAAAGGCTATCGTCTTGCTGGGACACGTGTGGGGTGTGATGTATTATTGGAAGACAGCTGTCTTGTTTATGATGATATGAGTTAATGATTGTCTGTCTCATGCCAAGTCCTGCATGTGTACAAACTAAGCTAATCAGTAGGCCGCCAGTCAAACCTGCAACACAAGTGGAGCTAGTTTAGCTGTGTGCAGCTCCCACCATTATCCAGTGCAATCTACTGTTTAGTTTTACACATTCAAATCCTCCCTTTTAATCTATCTCTGAGAGTGTTCAAGTGTAAAGAAATGGCCCTGTAGGGTCCATTTGGTTTCATTTGTAGCCTACAATCTCTGAGTTACAAATAGATAAATTAACAATGAGGATTTTACTGTGTAACGGATGTTCTCTATGGAATCGTGGTATTTGATTCATAAAGCAAAATATGATTGCCTTTATTTCTGAAGCTCATGGCAGACTGGGAGTTACAATAGCCCAATTGAGGGATGATTACACCATTGTGCCAAAATAATAATACAAATATTTAATTGGAATAGAAAATAAATGCTACAGTAGCACATATTTATTTTACATCAATCCAAAATAAAGAAAAAGTTTGAATGTAAATAACATGATAACCCAAAGTCAAGTATACTTAGCCTAGGCCTATAATATTAAAGCATGAATCCTAAAAAGATAAAGAGGGAAAAAAACTGTACCACATATGATTTCTGTATACAGCCTAGGAGAGAAAGTGCCAACACTAGATACATGCTATCAAGCTTAAACTGAGAAAACCTGCTATCAGCAAATGGCATGCTAAATGCTGTAATTGTCTAAATGTGCCTTTCCACAATAATTAACTTAACAACTGCATTATACAAGCTCTATTATTACCGTAAGCTACAAATTACATTTTCTACAGAACCAAGCGTTGTAGTATGGTATATAATATGGTAACATGGTCATTAGCATATGCAACTACTGTATGTGGCAAAACTATAACCTATATCAGTCTGCCTATAACTCATTTTTAAGGACAAACGTTGCCTGGGTGTATTACGCTGTCCATTGCTATGCTAGGCTAACCAATTTTATGCTACCGCTTTGGCGTTCCTGTGCAGGAAAACATGCAATTAATAGGAGCCTTGCGCTTTGCCTCTGGGACACTGAGCATCACAGAGAAGAGAGGTTGTAATAGAGCAATTTGTTTTCCTCAGAAAGCTGTCCGACTCCCCTCAATGGGCTACACAAAGGCCAGCTATGAATTGGTCAATTCCACTGGGGAAACTATTGATTTGGACTGTGGGCAATGGAACACAAATATGCAACTAAATTAGATATTTGAGTGTGTGTGTGTGTGTGTGTGTGTGTGTGTGTGTGTGTGTGTGTGTGTGTGTGTGTGTGTGTGTGTGTGTGTGTGTGTGTGTGTGTGTGTGTGTGTGTGTGTGTGTGTGTGTGTGTGTGTGTGTGTGTGTGTGTGTGTGTGTGTGTGTGTGCTCGCGCACATGTGGGGGCTAATTTAAGGAATTCATCACAAATTGATTTAAGATTGAAAGCACCCATCTGCCATAGGTCTAAACATATACAGCGGGATCAAACATTTAAAAAAAAATAGTGCAGCTTACAAGCATTAGTATACATTGCAGTTAAGAGCATCTATATCACTGGTTCAGAATAGTTAAAAAACAAAATACACCGGCAATCATGATCTAAATTCATGGACTACTGATCTATCAGTTCTTTTTTTTTCCCAAGCCATTAATTGAAAACAAATTCAAGTTTATCAGAAGGTAGCTTCGATAAAATTGTTAGCTATTGTATCCTAGCAAAACAGCACACAATGGGTGTTCTGTATGTATCTATGGTTACATCTATACACTCTCGGAGTTAGGAGGACAGACCCCCTGGTCTACGGTAAATGTAGGCCAGCGGAGGATGAAAGCTGTCCTCGTCTTTTCTCACAATGCCATATTCTGTCACCCGAGGGGGGCCAGTCGGTCAGAGGAACGGTAGGTGGGTGGTTTGAGGGTATATAGGGAATTCCTAGGGAGAACATGTAGGCTACAACTCATATGGTGGCATTTCCACAACTGAAATATAGTACAGTAATGGACTTCAAATACACATATACAGTAGCCCACTGGTCCCGACCCACAGGGATCCTCGAGGGGGTTCCAGGGGGTACCCACTCCCAACGAGTGATAGTCTCCAGTCTCAGCTTTAAATTATCACTGAGGGTTTTTCAGTGTGCAGTGGGGTCCCAGAAGATAAAGACTCTAATCAAATGGGGGGGTACATGGCCTAATATGCATATCAAACTGGGGGTCCTTGAAATGAAAAAGGTTAAGAATCACTGGCCTATGCACTACACCCAGCAGCTCACCCCACCCTTCCATCCCAACCTTTTACCCCCCCCCCCCCCCCCCAACATCCCCCCACCACCCCCCTGCACCGCAGCCTCTCCGACATCTCCCTTTTCAACAGGAGCAGTTTGTCAGGGTCAGACAGCAATTTAGAACCCCTATTAATGAGAGTCAGTAAGAGAGGGACATGAGGTAGTGGGCTGCTGCAGAAGAAGAGAAGAAGGGAGAGAGGAAGGAAGGAGGGTGGGAGGGAGGGAGGTGGGGGGGGGGCTGGGGTGTCAGCCATCAAAGCAAGGCAAGGAGAAAAGAAGGCCAGGTGCTGGTTGTGGGAATGTGCTGTCCGCTGGTTCCAGGAGACCAGGGACTGGGGTGTAGGGGGTGGGAGGGGGTGGAGGGGGCGTGGGGTGGTAATTAGCCAAGCCTGGAGGAGCGAGAGAGAGAGAGAGAGAGAGAGAGAGAGAGGGAGAGAGAGAGAGAGAGAGAGCAAGAGTGGGGTGGGGGGGAGAGGGAGAGAGAGAGAGAGTTTGAGAGAGAGGGCCCTCCAAGGCCCGCGGGGATAGCCCCTCTGAGAGGATACCATTTGCACTTCTACAGGAGCCGCCAGCCCCCCGGCCACAAAGAAGGGGAAAAGGGGAACTATGGCATCCTTTATCAGACTGGACAAAGACACCGCATCTTTTCAAAGGAGACCGGAGAGAGGGAGAGAGAGAGAGAGTGAGAGAGAAAGAGAGAAAGAGAGAGAGAGGGGGGAGAGAAAGTCCAGTGTTCCGGGGAAGGAGAGAGGAGAAAAAAGAGGAGAGAAGAAAGAATCCAAGCACTCGACAAGGGAGAGGAAGAGAGAAAGAAGGAGAGACAGA
>NC_139947.1:30392572-30422572 GCF_963454915.1 Gymnoscopelus microlampas | reverse complement strand
CCACAGCCACAGTGTATTCTTAGCTCTGCCCTGCCCTGGCTGGTGAGAATTTGGACAGAATCTTCTAGACATTGCCCAGCAGTGGCCTGGCCGTAACTCGATAAGCGGCCTGCAGGCAGCCACAGGTCAGGACAAAGTGCATTTAACTGCAGCGTAACGGCTGTCCCGGGTTTATTTGTCATTTATTTTTTCTTTCCTTTTTTGTTTGGCAGGCTTCTTTTTCGACCGACACATACCACCCTTCATATTCCGCATGTCTATTTTTAAACACACATACACACATATAAACACACATATAAACACACACACACACACACACACACACACACACACACACACACACACACACACCACCCTACCCCCCTCCCGTCTTCAGGCTGAACACGGAGGGTTCGAGGAGAGACGAGAAACAGTGGGGTCTGCTGGAAAAGAAAACATCGGGGATATATCTTTAACTCTCTTCTCAGGGTTGCCAGCCCTACGTTGCCAAACTGCTGTGTTTTTAGAAAACATGGTGGATGAAGTCATGGTGCATGGCAGGAAAGACGCATATTTGCCAACTGGATAATGTGAGGTCAACGTATCAATGGAATGAATGGGATTTGGAGCCATGTGCAAGGGCTTAATGCATTGGTATTTGTATGGAGAGTCCAATTTTGGCTTAGCCGGCATGAGACCCATGTGAGGCTGAGGTGGCTGTGCGTGTGGTCGTGCAAGCGACATGTGTGTGTGTGTGTGTGTGTGTGTGTGTGTGTGTGTGTGTGTGTGTGTGTGTGTGTGTGTGTGTGTGTGTGTGTGTGTGTGTGTGTGTGTTCAGGTATAATAAAGGGCCACCCATCACTGTTCCAGACTCAGCCAAGGTCAAAGCTGGGAACGTTGACACTACCTCCAGCAACTGTAATGGTACGCACAAACACACACACGGTCAGCCAACAGTGTCAACTCATGCTGGTTAGATGACATTTACACTCAACCTTTCCATTTTGTGATTGATTGGGGTTAAATCCTACTGTTGCCCAAAAACCTGCCACCGCTAAGGTGTGTGTGTGTGTGTGTGTGTGTGTGTGTGTGTGTGTGTGTGTGTGTGTGTGTGTGTGTGTGTGTGTGTGTGTGTGTGTGTGTGTGTGTGTGTGTGCGTGCGTGCGTGCGTGCGTGCGTGCGTGCGTGCGTGCGTGCGTGCGTGCGTGCGTGCGTGCGTGCGTGCGTGCGTGCGTGCGTGCGTGCGTGCGTGCGTGCGTGCGTGCGTGCGTGCGTGCGTGCGTGCGTGTATGCGTGCGTGTATGCCAGTGCCCTTCCTATATGCATACATGCATGTATGTCAGGTGTGCATGCAAAGGCCTAGATATGGAGATAAGGAGAGAGGGACATGTTACAGAACACAGAACTAAGAAAAGCTAGTCGAACATATGCAGGCCATTAGGCTGGAGATTAGGAAAGGACAATAGTCACCATGACCTATGCAGTCTGCTAACTCTCTAATACAGTAACTCATTACTACCCTCCTTTCACACAAACACTATGAGTAGAACTATAGCAATGGTTCTCAAAGTGGGGTTCAGGGACCCCCAGGGGTCCTTGTGGGGGGGTTCAGAGGGTGCCCAGCAAAAACACTTAAGCCCTATTTTATTTTTCGGCTATTCAAAAATAGCCGATCTACAAACTACAATCTTGACTAATCTTTTATGCAGATTTCTGGCACAAAATCTTTTTAAATCGAGGCGAACAAATACGGATTCAAAGTAAAAGTAAAGTAAACATTTTTTGAACTACCTGACTGTTCAATCTCTTCTATTATTTGCTTTATCAAAATTCTCATTGTGGGAATATTTTGTGAAAACACTAATAGTAATTCCCACAACATTGTCACAATATCAATACTGAGGTATTTGGTCAAAGATATTGTGATATTTGTCCATATTGCCCAGCCCTTAGTCATATAAGGGCTGGGCAGTATAATTTCAGTATAATTTCATAAGTAACAACCAATTTAAAAGTGTGAAATCCTTCTGCAAACTGTTTCCTGCAGAAGGGATCATAAAGGCTTTATAATGACTTTCCTAACAAACTGAGTTCTCGGGACAGCCACACGCTAAAACGTGTCAGAGTTGAACACATTACATGCACTACAAGGTACAGAACCAGTTACTACACAGCAAAATATGGAGCATTGATCCAACTCTGAATGTGTAGAAATTGAGTGTTGCAGGTCTATGTTTACACCTTCAGAGTTAAATGAATACTATGTGCACATGGACAAAGATAGCTATCCAGCCATGGATATAAACAGTGTCTCTGTGAGAGTCTCAATGGTCAAGACGTAGCAAATTGAATAGTATCCAACATGTGTAGACAGTGTGAATGTACATTCATAAACAACTAACCAAGTAACCATGATGACTGAAGTGGTTACATCAACTTTGGATTCATGCAGTAACATGCACAATGCTTTTAGTGAACGCTGAGACATTTTAGACCACTTGGAAATTGAGGTAAACGGTCACAAATCACCCCAAAGTAGGTTACTACATCAAAACTTCAAAACCCCAGGCTTTGGCTAAAATAAATTGTCATTTTGGTGACTGGATGGTGAGTACTGTTCCCCCAGGAATCCTACCAAAATGCACCTTTATCTTAAAGCCACATAAACAAACCTTTAGGCTACATTTTCTGAATTGACCAGGTCTATAGTTTCTCTGGGCAAGGTTGCATAAGGCTGTGATTATCCTAGAGGTCACGGTGGGTCAGTTTAGACAGTGAGGTAAAACTGTAAAACTAGCGTTGCTATATTCAAAAGGCTGTTAGGACCACTCACATCATCACACATGAATGCAAATGGGCTCTTTGGAACCACAAGTGTCTCAAGTTTCAGAACGTGGCCTATCTGTAATACACCATTAAAACATAGACTGTAGTTTTCTGCTGTATTTTGACTTGCTTTGCATTGCGTCAATGTAAGTGTAAAGGTGAAGAAAGCGTCTTTGTGTGTTTAAGTCAGATCTTCTATGGAACCCATGCAACAAAGATATAATTTCAAATGATGTAGGACACGTCTGTTATTTATTGAGGAGGTCTTCAATTCCTAACAAATCAAACATTCGGTTGACTTAAGAACCATGTTTATTTCATTTTCCAGTGAGCAAGCATGGCATACTTGATACTGAGGAAATCCCAGAATCTCTAGTTTATGCGGTACGTCATTGCTCACCATATTCTCACCATAACACCCTATAGAGACCATTACAGCGGGTGAACTGGAATGGAAAACTTTGAGTAAAATGTGAACAGTCTTAATTTAGCTACTTAATTTAGCCCTTTTTGATCATACTAAAATTTGCATCTTTTCAGATTGTTTAATTGTGAACAAATGACAGCTTTACCATGACATATTTCAGCTCTGTGACAACAGTAGACCTTGCATGGGACCCTGAACGTTAAGGCCAGAGGTTCAACACAGCTACCATTGTTGCCTTTAAATTGTTATGGGTTTGGTTTTATTACTTCTGTCAAACATCAGAAGCTGTAGCCTACAATACAGCTTCAGGTTCATGGCTTGACTGGCTATCTAATAAGGACCACTACAAAAAGATCAATACTACAATGGACAATTAGCAGGCTGTAGATGCAGCATGTGAAGAAGTAAGGGACACAAAAGGTTTACCTTTGAGACAGAAACAGACAGAAACAAAGTCATGATATAATACAAAAATCCCATGATATAAACGCAGCCTTACTCATTAGTAGCCCCTAGACCAAGATGCGCACTGCATTCGTTTTATTGACATGGACATGTGACAATAAGTGACGATGTTTTGAACAAGGTGCTAAAGTTGCATTTAACTATATACTGCGAATGCCGTCGCATAAGCTATTGACACTACAGTGACTCTGAGCAGACTTCTTTTTACCGTGTGTGTGTGTGTGTGTGTGTGTGTGTGTGTGTGTGTGTGTGTGTGTGTGTGTGTGTGTGTGTGTGTGTGTGTGCGTGTGCGTGTGCGTGTGTGTGTTTTCGGTCGTGCATGAGAAAGTGTGTCACATATGTTTACGTCCGCGTGTGTTCTAACACCTGTAGATTTATAATCTCGAGAAAGACGAATGGAATGTTGTAGCCTAGCCTAAGCCTACTAATAGTCAAGTCAAGACATTTAAGATAATAGATTTAATAATTACACATTAAGCCATCAAATTTACACGACGCTGAGCCTTTGAGCGGTTTTCAAATGGAATTGGACAATGAGATTTTAATCTGAACACACAACCAGTTTACTGTAATATAGTCTATTTTCTTTGCCCTGTGAATAGTCACAATATGGCCAGCTAAGCAAAAATGATATGTTCATAAAAGCAATTAGGCTATGTTGCCAGTTTGGAGCTGACATTCCTGTTAGATACTATCGATTGTCAGAGTGTATAAAAAATAATAAAAGTCCGAAACATAAAATAATGTCACCGTCTATAAAAAGGAAACGTGTTGGTTAGCCTATCCTGTGTGGTCAAAATCGGATTGTATTAAAAAGCTGTAAAATAAAATCATGAAATACCAAACAACTCTTTCGGACAATGAATATACCTAAACTATATATAATATCAGGAGTACGGCGTTCCAGGCCCCGTAAAATATCAAGCCATAGACATAACTCCCTAAACGTGCCTGTGCCTTTATCAAAAATAATAATTATTGTAATATTAATTTCAATAAAATAAAATAAAAAGTTGATACTTTGCAGGCCCTAGACCCAGCCTACATACGCCAAGTTCTGATTCATATCGGTTAATTGTGGCCCCACACATAGCCTAATGTTTGTTCAAGTAGCTACGACTTTTCGGCCCACCTGTGAATGTTAGGCCTATACCTGTGAGGGCTGTATCCAAACAAACTAGCACTCACTGCCTCCCAACCAACTGACTTTAATAACATGCAACATGTAAGCAAATGTGTTTGCAAAACACTACAGCGGTCACTGTATTTACCGATGATCAATGCGAGTCTATCTGTTCTCCAACGTATACATACAGGCTCTCCCTGTGGATTTGTGGATTTTGGAGCGAGCAGGGCTTTTTACCCGAGTCCCAAGTTCCCAGACCATGTCATGGCCTTTCTCATGCAGCCAACCAGGCCTATGCAGCGTGTAGGCCTATAAGCTAGAGCTAGACTTCCAAAAGAACACACATTTGCAAGAGTGGCAGGTAAAATAACCGACCTGTTGCTCAATATTATTAGTGTGTCACAGGCCAATTAGTGAAAGGGACTGTAACATAAATGACAAAAATTGTGCAACATTAAAAAAGAAAAGAAAAGAGAATCTCCCACGCGCTGTAGGCTATTGCATGGGTGCCTGGCCTGCATGTTTTGAATGTTGAGCCTTTTTTTTCATAGCCTACTCGTCATTTGCTCTCTTTCTACACTCTGCTACTGCTACTTGCAACTCAAGAGGACTGGGTTCTGTGGCCGCGGCCTCTGGGCTATTCAGAGCCTGTAAGAATTCCGGTGTGAGAGGTCTGCAAAGCCAGGTATTTGCGTTCATTAGCACTCGGATCAACAGGCTATCAAAGCTATTTAGAGATCAAGACCAAGTACAATTACTGGCACAAGAGCGAGTCCTGCAGCATGTTTAAGCATTTTTCACAAAGTAGCCCAATTAGTTTTTTTGTTTTTTTTTCTTCCTTTTTTTTGTAACTTTTACTTTTACGAGGACTTTGTGCCTTTGGCACCTATTGTGCAGGCATGCGAGATTAACGAGAAAATAAACAAACACAAACATAATAAACATAAATAACTCAAAGTATGACATTTTGCAACAAATATTGTTGATTCTTTATTTCTGGCTCAAACACACAATGCACACGTGCTGAATTGCTCATTTTGCGTTTGATGTTAGGCTAATTCTTATTGACATAATAGTTGATTGTCAAGTTTAAAATATGACGGTCCGGGCTTATGTGCATGCAGCCTTTAATGGCCATATTTCTTGCTCATAAAATATTCAAAAATAATTTGACAAAACATATACAATGTAGAACTAAATATCAAACTGTTAAGTTACAGTAGCATTATCTCTGATAAAAGACTTACATGCATGTCAATTTAATAAAAGGTCAAAGGCTTTGGCAAAGTTGAAAAGTTTTCAAAGGCCTTGAAAGTTGCATTTCAGCACAGCATAAAATAGGCTAATTGTATAAAAGGAATAATTTAGGGCTGCCTTTTAAAAGGAGTATCATATAAAGCTTGCCATTCAAATATATTCCCATGGGTGTAAATATATTCCACATTTTAGCTCTACATTTTCATACATAAACTGCAAATCGAAACTCACCTTGAAAAAAAACAACAACACACACACACACACACACACACACACACACACACACACACACACACACACACACACACACACACACACACACACACACACACACACACACACACACACACACACACCAAACCGATCACACACACGCACACGCACACTGCACACACCCCAGTGGTGGTCTACATTTTATAAAAGAAAATACGAACAAAATAAATAACATACAGCCCAACATAAATCGACAAGCTTTTGAACAAGCGGGCTACTATTGAATACTGGATAAATACACACACTGACCCCTATATAACTGACAGACAACAAAGTGCATTCGAGCACGAATTCAAGCGAAATACTCAAAACGCATAAAAGCATAAATCAATCAGCCATCCGACCAACAATAAACAAATGTCAAATAATGGGCATGGTCCGTTTCCAAACAACAAAAGTGCCCATGTTCACAAAACTGAATACATGAATTTTCCGTGTGACGCGAGCAACAGTCCTCAAAGTGGTATGGGCGCTTTCTTGCACAAGACGCATTATTGATTGGCATTCCCTGGAGGAGTAACCAGCCCCGTAACAGTCCAACAACAGCCCAGGGACAGAAACTTGCTGGAGTGCAATTTCTTTCTAAGGTAAAAAACGCAGGTGTGGATGAAAAAAAAAATCTGCGCGAAAAGATTGTAATTTCTTTCAAATATCGCATCTCGGCGTCTTGCAGTTGCGAGGCGAATGAAAGAGAGTGCGCTGGACTCTGTATCAGATGTGCTGCAGCCTGCCTCGCCATGAGCGGTGCTACAGCGCCCACTATTTCAAAAGCCAGGAATATTATTTCACAAGACTTGGAACAGCTCAATAAAAAAAAAGTTACTATCCCTTTCGACAACTTTTTGCTAACTTTGGGGAAATGTACCTACGCCTTTTGAAAAAAGTCCGACAACCGAAAACAGCAAATTACAAGGCCGAGCTCAGCTTTTTGTATGGCAGTGAGTGTGTTTTTTATTTTTTTAGTTTCATACTGCCTCCGTATCTTTTCCTATACCAAAGGCACCAGCGGTGTTTCTCATCACACGCGAAACTTCTGACTCTGGGAACAAGCGAAGCCGAGAGTTGCACCATGCAGCGAGAGGAGACCGGGACACCCCGGACTACTAGCTACAGGACAATATTCCAGTGAAGAGCGAAAAAGTTATCTTGCCGGACAAAGAATCGTCCCCCCTTTTTTTTAGGACATGACAAATGACAAGGACACAGTGGTGATCTAGCCCCGGGAGTGCGGCGACTGCAACGCGTATATAAGAAGGCAAAAAGAAGACCTACTTTTGGCCAGTTTTCTCGCCCTCGCCTTGGATCTCATCTTGTCGGCTTGTAGATTCCTCTCGTCGTCCTCCGTGAGCCCAGAAGCAGCAACAACACTATCTTCATCTCACAAGCATTGTCAGTTTGGACACCTTCGCACATGCGCACCAGGCCATTCAATCTGACACCCTCGTCGGGGCCAAAAAACTTTCCAATGTATTCATCATCATCACTTTTTGTCCTATCGTCCCCCCTTTAGATCACTTATCTCTTCCCCTCCTCCCCCCTCCTCCTAACTCCTCCACCTCCTCTCTCGGCACCATCTCACCCCCCCCCCCCCCCTCTTCTCCTCCTCCTCCTCCTCCTCCTCCCTCCTTCCTCCCCTTACCCTCGTCCCCCATTCAAACCAACGCCATTGCCACTGCCAGCACCTTCTTCTTCATGGATTTTTTAGCCCTTTAAGAACGGCAACTTTAGTTCTTTCCTCCAACCTGCGGGATCCGGTCTGGCCATTGGACACATTCGAGGTATTTTGGGGTCAAGGTCGTAATCACGCTGTTGTTACAATGTAATTGTATTATTGTAATAAATTAACTATTATTCACCGTTATAAAATGAAAATGTAAATTGCAGAATTTTAAACATAGATTGTTTTGTTATGTGGAATATAGCCATTATTATTTCTATAAATAATAATAATAATAATTATTATTATTATTATTAACAACCAACATTAGGCATATTGTATTTTTTATACATAAAATACAAACACAATTTAGGCAATTTCTTTAACTTTTATTTTTTTCCCCTTTGCAGGTATATATAAAAACAGTTTCTATTTACGACTGTTGACGCAAATGATGTCTCTCATCTTATGCCAGTGTGCTCAAATTGCAGAGGTTATTTTTAACTTAATTAATTCAGAGCCCCGGGCGTAAATAGGGTACAGGCTACACTACAGGCTCGATTGGAGTTACACTTATGATATGCCTCTCTCTCTCTCCGTGTGTGTATAGCCTCGTCCAGTGGTTCTCAAAGTGGATTTTAGGGACTCTCTGGGTTCCTTTAGGGGGGTCTAAATTGACCCTTGCAGGTCTGTAACTCTCTGACTCTATACAAATGGAACCAAAATATACGGTCAGAGAGTTAAGGGGAGACCTTGAAATCTAAAGCTTTGAGCACCACTGGCCTAGTGTGTGTGTGTGTGTGTGTGTGTGTGTGTGTGTGTGTGTGTGTGTGTGTGTGTGTGTGTGTGTGTGTGTGTGTGTGTGTGTGTGTGTGTGTGTGTGTGTGTGTGTGTGTGTGTGTGTGTGTGTGTGTGTGAAACGCATGACTTTTCATACGCCGTTTTGCCCCCAGGACAAGCAAGCAAAGCGCTGTGGCGCAGCTGTTGACGCCTGCATGTAGCCTCTAGTCACTAGTCCGAGCGAACACGAAGTCCATGCTTTCTCAATCTGACTGCATCCCCATTCCACCGTATGGTAACGTTTGTGAAACATTCACTGTTATTTCTAGAAGAAATCTCTCTTCGGTGTCAGCGCCGCTGTGCCTCACGCAGCAAAGCCGCCCGCAGCGCAGGTAACTTCACTTACAAGACGAATACGCGTGTCGAGTTTGTTATGTATAATGTATTGTAAGTGTATGACTTTTGCCTTTTGCACCTGTTTGTTTAGTGTGCCCTGTGAGCGCTACTGTAGTATAGGCTATTGCTTCCTCGTTTTTTAAGGCTATGCACTGCATGCAAACGGCTCTGCTTGCCTTGCAGTCCACGCATTCTGCAATCTACTGTAACCCATTTGGATGTAGGCCTAGATTTTCTTAAATAGCCTATGTTTTAAGCAATTTCATGCAATTCAACAAGAAAGCCATGTTTCCCCACCCACACCAATCTGCACTGCATTATTTTGTCAATTTGATGCCCGCATGTTACTGTTGAAGTTGCACTTTAGACCATGTCTCCATGATTATGCATAATAGCCTATACACATGCATATTGTAGAATGCCATAACTTGATTAAATTGTAGATATTTGTTTTGCATGTCACCACATTTTAATTTTCGTAGACGTGATTTTGTTTCATGTTTTGTTTGGCAAATACACTTTTTTCTTTTTATTATTATTAGTGTATTATCATTATTATTATTGTTATTATTATTAGGCTATTATTATATTTTATATTAATATTATTATTTATTCATTTTCATTCTTGACTTTTTCTTTCTTTCTTTTCTTTATAAAATGAAACAAGAAGTGAAACTGTTTTCGAGCGTTGCTTGTTAATTAAACATTTCTATAATTTAATGCATTTGTTCTTTTGTACGTTCATACGTGTAGAGCTACTTGTCATATTCACACTGTGCCTAGAGGGGAGCGTGGGCCTACATCCTATTCAATTGCATGTCATATGGGAATGGTTTTCCTATAGTTTTGGCTGCATAAAGGCGGCTCTATGTTGGTGCCTAGCTGTTAAAGGTCGGTGTTGATGGAGCAACTACAGCCTGCAAGGAGAGCGACAGGATTCCATTCCTTGCACACTGAAGAGTTACAATTTGTAATTACAATATACTTACACAGGCTATACATTAGCCTACTGTATGCGGTTTAAGCTTTGTATATTTTTATGACGCTGGTTATTATTGTTGTTGATGTTGTTGATACATCTGGGTAGTTTTCGTTTAGCTTACAGAGGAAAAATGGTCTACTTAGTGTTAATTTGGTGTAAAAATAAATGTTATAATACTTGGGGTTTTCCCCAATTATTATAACATTAACACCAATTACATTGGTATAATAAGTTTGATTTAACATGGAATGGGTCTACCTATCCCCCCCCCCCCCGCCAGTTCAACGATTTGTCTATACGGTGCAACTGTAGCTCATTGGACATTATGCGCACACAAACCTGCAACAATTGATTTCAATAAAGGCTGCAGCATGAGCTCATTAAACGTGTTTCTAGTCTATTGGACAGAAATTGTCGCATGACATTTCCCATGAGTTCTGATGTGAAATGAATAGCGTGACTCCTAATCAATAATAATCAACAGTAATTTGCATACATTAACCTTATATTAGCGAGTGCGTATTTGCATGCAAGGGGGCCACGGTTGTTAATTTCATAGGTTGTGCAATGTGCAGAAGTAAGGAGAGAGATAAGTCTAGGCCTGGGAGGGAGTGAAGTGTCAGGAGAAAGCATATAGTCAAAATTATTGTAAACAACATTTTGGTGGATATCTGAAGTTATGCATAAAAGCCACATGACTAAAAAGTGTCATATAAAACAAATATATAACGCCCATTGCAGTCTACTTACCCCTATAGTCAAAATGCCATGTGAGATATCGCCATGTACGTGGAAAGGGGATACATTATAAATCGATAAACAAATAATAAACAGTCTCTAACAGTTGTGCGCAAATGTTTTTGTTTATTCATTGGTGTCTGGAAGCTTGGGAGAGTGGCGACAAGATATCAATAGTCCATTGTCTTAATTGATTTGCTCGTATCAATAACGTTTCCTCCATCCAGGTTTAGTCTAAAGTAAAACTGAGGGGAAAGGGGGCATTCAACAGGATTATTTGCCCATATTGTGGAAATTATTTCCACCAGGGCCTGGGCACTATCTCGCTATTAGTCTGGGCCTCCGAATTGTTCTTGCACATTGGGCTGGACAAATGATTTCACATGGTGCAACACCTTTTAAAAAGGAGCAATTAAGTGTGATTACGCTTGTAAAGAAAAGTGTTGCTCTTCGACACTTGCCCATTGGGGAATACTTTTCTGCGTCATTTAAGCGACGGCCTTTAACGAGTTTGGGGAAACGTAACGGCTGCGCATTTTGGAGTATTTTCTTTGCAGAATGGGGCTATTTTCTACCGCTGGAAGGAGGGGAGGATCACTGGCCGTGGCCCCGGAAGAAAGAGCCGTGTGCAGGTCACTGTAACATCCGTTTACTGGTCTGCATTAGAGGGGTTGTTCAGTATTATTTTAAATTATCCTTTACATATAGGCCTATAGACTGAAGGTTGAGAAGGTCGGAGTAGGCTATGATTAATTAAGTAACAACAATATAACAATAAAACACGTTGACAAAATGCAATGAAAAAATCCTATCCAGATGCATGCATCTACATGAAATTACGTTTTTCAGATATAGGTTATCATCTGACAATTTATTTTTCTAGTTATATACCATTTTGTAACGTTTTAATCTCCTATTTATTCTTAAACGAAGTCACACAACATGCTGCAGAATATCTCATCGTCTGCCCTGAGTGGGTTTGTCTCAAATATGGATTATTTATTCAGAGGTTTGCGTAGGCAGCAGGCCATCATGTCCCGCGTCATGGGGCCATGTTTTATCCAGGTAGGCTGTTTAATCCATTTCATATGACTATAAAACGGTTAGGCTACATGCAGAAATCTAATCATTCACAAGAATGATTATCCAACTTTTCCACAAAAAATGGACTATAGGTGTATGGTTTTTCAGGGGGGAAAACATGCTCCTGTCACATTCAATACTTTCGTTATATCATTATCAGCGTGCGTATCAGCGTGCGTTGCAAGTAGCCTAAAGATAATGTTCCACAACCACAGGCCTAGCTAGCATTCATGAAGGCAAAACGGAAAACGTGTATAAGGCGTAAGGGTCATCCAATATAATGATATAATGATGGCGATGGTGTGATTGAACATCTTGACCATTTGAACATGATGCACAATTAAATAATCAAAGTCGCAGTCGTCGTCATCATCATCATCACCTTTATGATAATCGAGGACTTGCGGCTTAGCTGCAGTTTCCATTTCAACCCATCATCGCTAAGCTGAAGGTCGGGGAGAGATGGAGAGTTTGGAGCGGCGGTTCAGGCGTGACGCGGCGGCCTGCAGAAGCAACAATACATGGGATTGGTGTGGTTGTGAGTCGTGACTGCGGTCCCCCTCACTCCCCGTGCGCGCGCACGACACACACACACACACACACACACACACACACACACACACACACACACACACACACACACACACACACACACACACACACACACACACACACACACACACACACACACACACACACACACACACACACACCACAGGGCTGAAACCCAACCTTTATCCACGGTGGGAAGGGGTCCGGGTCCCTGGATTATTCGTTACGCACAGATAAGATCAGCGCACATTAGATATGTGAAATTGAGCACCTTGCAGTCAGGATTGTGGATGAGGTGGTCGGGGGGGAGGGAGGGGGCTGGGTGGGTGGAGATCAAAAAGCCAGAGCGGCACTTTGGTGAGTTCTATGAGCATTGTAAATTTGCTAACTGTAATTCAGCCACAGTGGATGTAATGGCAGCGTAAACACAGAAACTACAGCAGGGCAGCGGAGCAACGTTCTGCTGCAGCTCCACTTCCAATTCACACACACACACACACACACACACACACACACACACACACACACACACACACACACACACACACACACACACACACACACACACACACACACACACACACACACACACACACACACACACACACACACACACACACACAGCATCTTTTTTTCCCTCTTCTGAAGTAGGCTATGGCACAGTGGCCCACTGACAGCCCAGACAAAAACAACCGAATATATGATGCAGCCAGCCAAGGTATACTACAACAAATCACTTAAAATCGGAAGAAAAAAAACGGCCCCTTTCCAGCGGCATTACTACACATTTGTAACGCAGACATTCAGTAAAATCATATAAGAAAATCAATCAATCGGAAAATATTCTAATTGAGTGAAGCACTCATATATCCATGGTAGATGCTCCGTCCCTCGCGCAGCCAGCCAGTCTAATGAAGTAGCCCTATACCCAGAAGCGGCCACAGTGAAGTTGCCTTGGTAATTATTAGCCATTAATTGGGTTCAGGACCTTGGGCGTCTGTGGGAAATGGGAAATCTGACCGCTAATCCAAGACATTTCTTTGGGGGCTTTTTCTGAGTGTTGTTAACATGCTGTCAGAGACAGGCAGGCGCTGCGCCAAACTGATAGTGCGAATATGACGAGGTTAGAGGGCAAGGCCTGTACAGATAGGCCCTGCGGTACAGTACAGCCTGCGTTGTGGGACGAGGGTCTGTTATCGTTCAAGCCGTAAAGAGGAAATTACATTATTTGCTTCCTCAAAAGTAAACTAAATTATAATATTTATATTGTGTGAGGTCAGGTGGGGTGTGGGATCAGGCTACATGGACCATACAGTATACAGTATATTCTGTCTACACACTGAGAAACTTAGATGCCCATAAAGTCCAACACCGCGGACTGCAGGCTTTCAAACAGAACAGGAGCAGTGTGTGTGTGTGTGTGTGTGTGTGTGTGTGTGTGTGTGTGTGTGTGTGTGTGTGTGTGTGTGTGTGTGTGTGTGTGTGTGTGTGTGTGTGTGTGTGTGTGTGTGTGTGTGTGTGTGTGTGTGTGTGTGCGTGCGTGCGTGCGTGTGTGTGTGTCGTCTTTATTTAGGTTTACCGTTTGGTTCACTGACACAGTGCCATGTACACACATGCTGCTCTATAAAATGGACTATAGCCTAGGGGCCTATAGCATACTCTTTTTTCGATTGTGCATTTTTAACAGGCTAATTGTAAATGATCAGTGGATGTTTTAGACTTTAAAATTATCTCATTATTGGCCAGAAAAAAAAATGACAGAGACAGACCTACCGTTTCACTTATACAATGCTTACAGTGCCTCGTCATCGATTAGCCTATACAAAAGCCAAACCAATAAATAAGCTACATTTAATCATTTTCGTTTAGCCCTTTAGTTTTTAGCATGTAGCCTAGGTGTATACTTATTTTTCTCAGGGTTCGCAGGGAATTTCTTTAAAGTCAATTTGTGCCCCTGACATTTCCCTTTTGAATTATGAAAAATTATGTTGGGCCCAAATTGTATTTAATACAAATCAACAATCCTTGCTTACCTTGGATACAATGTTATTACATTGTATCCAATGTAATTTGCTAACAAATTATTTGTTTTGTTCACATTTATATATCTGAATGCAATTTATCTTATAGCCTAGGTATAATGCAATATAGAGCATTATCAGACCTACACCTTTAACAAAAGTATATCCACAAAGGACGGCCACATTATGTCAACAAGGAATATGCATGCTAAATTTTTAACTGGGAATTATAGGACTATATCAAAATGACGTCAACACAGCCGCCTTCTCCTGTCCCACCGTCATTAATGTTGTTGTTTTTAATTAATCGCTTGTTAATGTCGCCATCCATATCCCCGAAGATCAGAGGAGCGGAGAGCCAACAAACCCAACAAATGCACATTAAAAAAGATTGCCGGGGGGCTCGAGTGAAAATTACCCCAATGTAGAAATGACCTTAATATGATGTAATCAATCAAGCTGTCTTCTAGGATACTGGGAATCACAATGTTAATCTTTTGGTGGCGGGGGGAAATGGGCCTGTCATATTCTTTACAGTGACAGCCAAACAGTGCAGCTTGCTCGTCTCCATCATGTTGCCTACCAGTATCTACATTCCTGTTTTGTACAAGTTTTCATAATTTCAATGAGATGTAAACTAATTCGGGTATATGGGCAGTATATGGGAGGTCTCTTGAAAATTAGATGTTATTTTGCAATGTAACGAAAGGTAGGGTAAGTGATTTACTTTGGTTAAAATAAGTGTTAAATAGCTCTATATTCTGATAAGACCCTTAACAGACGACGTCACACTGATAAGAACCAGTATGCGCGCGCAGGCCGGCACCAAATGAAACTCATTCTGACATGTCTCGCTACATAGGACGCGCCTCACTAGCCAACACAGGAGGCTGAATGTACTGAAACCAGCGCACCACGAAACAATATGTTGGGAATTGATTGGATGAAACAATCACCTGTGCGTCCAGTCTCAATGTTGGTAAACAAATAATTGGTCTATAATATAGTGTTTGTTCAACGTCACATGGGAGTCTCCCAGCTCTTTATTAAACAGAAAATGCATTTTCAGTGCTCTCTCCTGATTGGCTTAAATGTTGTCACCTACCTGAAAATGTACTATGTTTACTAAAGCTGGAGAGACCCCTGTGACCTAACAAACGTTATGTAGCAATGATTACTATCAGAACTATCTTTAACCTTTTTAACAAAAAAAACATTTTACCAAAAAATATCAAATACCCTATACCTTTAAATATAAAGCCTGATTCGAAAATGTTAATGGGTTTAAAGCCTTTGTGCTAATGCAGGGAGGATGAATAATATTGCAAAAAGCTTAAACAGAAACATTAATTCCTTGATTTTCAAAAAACACTTAAATAAACAAAGCAAACATTCTTTTTTTTTTTTTTTACACAAACAACAAATAAACCATTGGAACAATGAAATATCATCTCTACATAAGGTTTGGATTCCTTCACTGACCACATTTTGTCTTTTGTCTTTATCATTTTACCCATATAGGCTAAATTAATTAATTAATTAATGAATAAATGAATTATTATCCTTTAAAAAGGTTTCCATTTTATACGATTAGCAAGAAGTAGCCTCTTGTTGATCAAATCACAAGAACAATGACAACAACAACAAAAAGAAAATCCCCAATAAAACAATAGGGATAATAAGCTCACTGGACATTTACTTAACAGGTAGGTATAAGAAAACCTTCGCAAAAAATAGCAGATCTACAAGTTTACAACGTCGCGTTGAAAGCCATGTAGATCGTCTGTTTTCAGCAAGGATATTTAATGTAGAGCGAAAACAGAGAAGACACTGGAATAGAGCCCTGAGGGACTCCGCTCAACAACGTATATGCATGCATGGGGGTCCGTCTAGGTTTATTAAGGCCACTGTATTCTGAACCATTCCCCAGTGGAACCCTCGCTCTAATGCCTGCAGAGTTTGAACGTGGTCCAGTACCAAACATAGGAGTGTGCGGAAGCATTAGCGCCAAGCAGAACATACACACAACTTGGCAGGCTGTAACAGGGGCTCACGGCAGGCCGCATCAAGTGCCGAGGCCAACGCATGTTATCATTAACAACTGTGGACAGACAGAACAGGCCGCCCGAGCCCACAAGTGTCCATTTCTCACACACACAGACACACACACACGCGCACGTACGCACACGCGCACGCACACACACACACAGCCTGCGTCCTGGCATGGCATGGCATGGCAGGATAGAGAGGGTTACAGCTCCAGAGAGCCGCCTGCCACCCTAGCTGCACCCAAGCCTTTGAAGCAACACTAGCTTCTGGGATCTCTGGTTCTCATCTTTGAAACGCACCCCACCCCAGAGCCCCGCCACCTTCTCCCCCGCCGAAAAGGTCCAACCTTCAGGATTTGTGTTCTCACCTCCCTTTATAGAGGTTGGATCTGGGAATTTGTTCTCACCGTAACGGCCTCAGCGAGCTAAACCACCACACCGCCCCCAACTCCAGGACCATAGCAGTGTGTTGGAGGGAAACGGGAGGTGTGTGTGTGTGTGTGTGTGTGTGTGTGTGTGTGTGTGTGTGTGTGTGTGTGTGTGTGTGTGTGAGAGAGAGAGAGAGAGCAAAAGAAAAAGGAGGGGGGGGGGTGTAGGAGGGAAGTTTGGGAAAGGGATTGTGATATGTATTTGATTAGATGTTGTATGTCAAATCCATAATGGACATGTACTCTTACCAAAGAGAATATCGAAAACAGTTAAATCCATCTGTGTTAAATGTACCTGTTTACAGTCTCAGAGTTAAATGAACACAGGATCTTACTGTACCATCCCTTATTTTAATGCTATGGATGGATTTAACTGTAATATTTATGTAGGAGTTACCATGTCAACGCATTGTTTGTACATATACTGTTTCAAAAATAAATTCCAGCACATGAATGGAGTTTATAATGATATATTATTACAGTATATAGGAATATACTCTAACTGACAGTATAACGATAACCGATAACCACACAGAATATATGGGAGAATGTTCATTTATGAGTTATAAACATAAACAATGCTACAACGAATTCACCATTGTAAAAGTTGCTGCATAATTGGAAGGTCCTTAGAACACCTGGGCTTAGAGAGTGGAATGAGGAAATGATTAAGATTACATCATATGAATATATGTTGGGTAGAGTGAATGGAGAAGGAAAAATGAAAGAGACATGGGACAGATTTTGGATTTATATGAACCTTAAATGAACAAACGAACATTGATCTTCATAGAACATCAGAGCTATAATTCATATTAAGACGACTGTGAGAACTTTATTTGTATTTCTTGGAATGGCTGTATTATTATGTTGTTTTATTATGCTGCATTGTACCGGTTACATTCTGTACCACTTTGAAAAATAAATAAGCATTTGAATTACAAAAAAAAAAAAACAATGCTACGGTCCCCCTTTCCTAAGTCATCCTAAAGAAGAAGAAAAAAGAACATGTTCAGGAACTTAGGTTAGCAATTAGTTCCATAAATTGCTCCTTCTTTACACTCACCAATGGGAAATCAGGTCCACAACCTCCACGGCAACAAGTCATAATCAATTATAGTAGATGTACATACACCACTGACGTCACTATGCTAGGACCCGCCTCCACAGCACAACACAACACACAATCCACCACAAGACATATGTGTCCAGCCCTTCTGCTGAGAAGGGCTGGACTTATACGCAGTGAACTCCAGAGTGACCGTTTAACTCTAAAAGTGTACGAATAGACCCGAAAGGGTCCATAATATGAGCACTGAGGAGGCAGGAACACACACATCACCAGAAATGATGTGTTGCGCTGATGTAAGTGGCACATATTGTAATCCAGTATATTTACGCTTGGATAATTTTTGTTTGCTTGAATAAAGGCTCGGCTGAGAATTTCTAATGATCCGGTTTGATTTGGTACTTGTAACATTTTCTGTGAAATTCTAAATATTTACATTGAAGTATTTCTCTCCAGTATTTCCAGCTGGGTGCATTCTCAGTGTAGATGTACTGAAAGAGGCTATACACCCTGTTGGAGTGATTATCTCCTACACGTATTCCCAACTCTTGTTGACATTCTCAGCCTAAATGGTTTTGCGTCTTAGTAATATGTTTCTGCTGCCAAGAAAAGCAGACCCTGAGTCCAAAGTAGACACGGAAAGGGATTTAAGAAACTTAACTTAAATTTCCCGAAACCCAGTGCTGAAACACATATATGCAAATGTATCCGCACAGCACAGGGACAAACGCAAGTAAACACACAAGGATGTGCACACACGTGCAGGTGTGTGTGTGTGTGTGTGTGTGTGTGTCATCACATACATGCATGCATGCGTGAACACAAATATGCATGCAGGGACACACGCACGCACGCAAAACATAAAACACACACAAACACACACACACGCTAATACGTTGTGCAATAATAGGCTATTGGAGTATGCTTTGTGTTCTTGGCCAAGCATTGTGAAAATAACCTTTTCCTTATGAATGGATTTGTTTATGAATTTTCCTTATGGGGTGGATGACTTCCCAGGACGAGGGAAAAAGTGGCTTAAGCCAAGCTGCACACTTCCACTGTAAGCCTGACATCAACATAGGAAACAAACCATAAAACACCAAACTCTCTACAGCCCAACAAAGACTAATAAACGTTTCAGCGACCTAAGCGCAAACATCGCCATGCACCAAACAAATCCAACGAAATGCCTGAACCGCTCCCATATCCATTATGGTGTCTCACACACACACGCACACGCACACACACACACACAGTTCCGAACCTCCTGTAACCCGCATGGCAGTGGCCAGCAACATTATTTATCTGTTTGTTTTGACGGTCGCAAGGTGTGTGTGTGTGTGTGTGTGTGTGTGTGTGTGTGTGTGTGTGTGTGTGTGTAATTAGGAGTTGCTGCGTCTGTGGAGACAGAGTGAGTGTGTGTGAGTGTGCGCGTGTTGTTGGACTGACAGGATGATTAATAGGGGCTCCGAGCCTGGAGGGTTGGAGGGGTGCGGAGTGGTGGTGGTGGTAGGGATGTTGGGTGGGGGGGCTCGGCAACACATCAAAAACAACTGCGCTTCCCGGGGCTCACCGCTCACTTCCTGTGTAAGACCAGGCCACTCACCCACAAACCCCCTTTTACCCCACCTACTGCTAACGAACCCAGGTTGGTTGGCTGAGAGGCTGCTAGTGGTGAGGTTGGGGGGGGGGGGGGCTGGACTGTGAAAGCAGGGAATGACGGTACAGAGACAAGAGCTAATGAAGTTAACTGAGCCTCTCACTCACACACACACGCACGCACGCACGCACGCACCGTCTGAAGCAACCTGGGCTGGGGTCCACAGGAGGAGAAGTTGTTACCTTGGTAACAGCTAATCCAAATAGACAGTCAACAATCAACTACAACGTCTGCATGCAAACATGAACACACACAGACACGTGTGCACATATTTGTAAGTGCACAAATATACAAGATGTGTGCATGGCCCAACACACACAAACACACTGAGGCACACCAGCTCATTTGCATAATTTGTCTGCTTGCTGCCACAGCGGAGGAGAAAAGGAGGAAAACAAACAACGACGCATGAGAAAATGCAGACGAGGTTCGATGTGCATCAGAACGCGGTGTGCTGTTTGTCCAGGGAGCACATAGCAAAGTGCTGAAATGGCGGATAACTTCACACGCAGGCCTGGACAAATATTGACTCTGGACCTGTTTCAGTTGCGATGGCTCAATTAGCAGACATAAGCGGTACCAAAGAAAAAGCAGGGATGGATGTATGGATGGATGGATGGATGGATGGATGGATGGATGGATGGATAGATGGATAGATGGATAGATGGATAGATGGATGGATGGATGGATGGATGGATGGATGGATGGTTGATAATGTGGCGAATATTCAGAGAAAATAGAATATGTATAACGCATCATGTTGCAAAACCTTCTGAGCTTGTAGATTGGCTATTTGACTTACCACAAAGTATGTGATGCGATGTGAGATGCGGACTAAACAACACCAACTCGGGACTCCTGAATCGCTGCCCTCCACACCCTCCTGTCTAGCATCAGGGTCTTGAGCTCTGCTGTGTTGATAGCTCCTCTGTCGCGTGGCAGTGTATCTGCGTAGGTGGCGCGCCTCACAGTGTCCAGCCAGCCTCGTCCTTCTCACTCTGACCTTGCCTGTAACCTGTGGTAGGTCCCCATAGAGTTCTGATGTGGTACTCCCATGTGACACCTAGTGCCATTCATAGCATTCTTGTGTAGACGCCATCCAGGTCCCTTTCCTGTTGTGCTGTGAGTGTCCGCTGTCCATGTCTCTGCCCCATACAGCAGCACTGACTCCACTGTGGCCACGAACAGCCGCCTTGTGACACAAAGTATAATGTCACAATCATGGCCTCTTCCCCTGCCCTGTGTGCCCTTCCCATGTCATGTAAACCCTCTCCTGTTCATTGTGCCCCTGTTGTGACTTTTGATCCAGATAGTTCTGCTCACCTCCTCCCCTCTCTGTGTGGCCTTGATTGGGAGACTGGCTTCACCTGGGTTAATCAGCTGAGACTGTTTGTGTTAATTGAGAGTTAGGTGTATATTGGACTGTTTGAGTGTACCAGACTGCCTGTTTGTAAGTCTTCTGTCGTTCTGTTAGTCAAGTCTCTGTACTGTATTTTTATTCCCCTGTGAAGTGTACCTTTGCTGGTTGTTTTTATTAAGTAATGTTTGGTTTTGCAATGACTCTTTGGTTCCTGAGTGTTTCTGCATTTGGGTACTTTCCTGAGCCCTTTTGTGACACAGTGATTAAATTAGATTAAATGAAGAAAGTAAGGAAACCTCTGACTGGGCATGCAGACATACGGTTGCCATGCTAAGCATAATCAGAAAACCATTTTCAGAAGAAAACATGCCACATCTGAGAGACATCTGTCCCTGAACAAGTGGTCATTTGTGGCCACAGAGTGGACAGCCCACTCCAATTACACTGTAGAATTTCTCTCAGGACTTTAGGATAGGATCTAGGGCTGTCAAATAAATAATCAAACCTCACATTTTTAAGATCCAAATTGTAATTTCTGAGCTCAGTTGACAGCCGTAGGAGACTACAAGGGCACACATACAGTAAGAGAAAAGGCTCTGGTGCTACACAGGCCACAGAACAAAACAGATTCAAACCAGACCATGTAATACAGTACAGAACAGTACTGTACTGTACAGAACAGTGCGGCACAGTACAGTACAGTAAAGTACAGTACAGATAAATGCTGTACAGCAATGATTCTCAACCTGTGGGCCATGGACCACTGGTGGGCCATGAGGGTATTGCAAGTGGGCCCCCCACAAAAATTGGCAAAACTAAGATTTTAATGATAAATAGCATTAATATAAAATAAATATGTAAAGCAAAAAGAAAATCTTTAAAAATGAGAAATAGGAATACTGTACTAGTTCCATTGATCTAAGCCAGATAGATTGATTGATCATTAAAACAAACATACTCTAAAAATGCATGCAGCCCACCCAGCTGCCGTGTTAAGTGGTCAAATGAGTGGTTTGCTAACGCTTTCATGTTTTTCAATTGGGCCATGATCCAGAATAGGTTGACAACCACTGCAGTACAGAGCAGTACAGTACATAACAATACCTTACAGTACAGTACAGAACAATAGAGTACGATACAGTACAGTATATGCAGAGCGATACAGAACGGCACTGGTTTCTGCTGTTGCTGCTGCAGCAGATGGAAGTGAGTGTTGAAAGACTGCCCTCCTGTGTCAGTTGCACACACATGTTGCACAATGGGCATGCATGCATGCATGCACACATACACCAGCATGCACACGATTCCTTTCCCCCCCCCCCTCTCTCTCTCTGTCTCTCTCTCTCTCTCTCTCTCTGTTTCTCACTTTCTCTGTCTGTCTGCGGTTCTCGATATTGGTCTGATTTTCACATTACTTCTTTCAGGACCATGGGGCTTCTGGACTCAGTGACACAGGCCAGATGGAATGGAGAACACCCCATAACAGAGGCTCTGAGTGTGTGTGTGTGTGTGTGTGTGTGTGTGTGTGTGTGTGTGTGTGTGTGTGTGTGTGTGTGTGTGTGTGTGTGTGTGGGGGTCTTGTAGTGAAGCATTAGCTTAAACGCCTGTATGTGATATAGTTTTTATGTCTTTGATTGCGTGCAAGTGTTTATTTATATAGTGCCTGCCTCTGTGTGTATGTGTGTGTGTGTGTGTGTGTGTGTGTGTGTGTGTGTGTGTGTGTGTAAACACCTAACAATAGCCTCCTGAGTGCGTGTGCGCGCATGCATATTACATCACAGCGCTGACGTATGTGCATGTGATCACTCGAACATCATTTGTTATTTTGTGTTGTATTGTGTAGGACACATATAAACAGTAAAATCCTCAGTGTTCATTTATCCATTTGTAACTCAGAGCGTGTACAAATAATATAATATATATATAAATATTTGTACACACTGAGTAAAAGGTTTGACTGTGTACCTTCATATCATATAGGAGCTTGGTCATGCATATCTCCATCTTTGTGCTCTCATTAATAAGCTATAGACTAATGAAAGGAGAGGAGGGTGGGGGGGTTGTGGATAGAGAGAAAGAAGGCTGTACATTAACAGGTTGTCATTCACCCCTCCTGTTCTTTTCCGAGGGGAGCAGGCTGCCAAATCCCCAAGCATGCTTAACAATTCCATTACGGCCCGTGTGGAACACCCACACTTAGTCTTTTGAAGCCAGAGCATTTTAGAGGAGAAGAGTTTATTGACTTCAAATTGTTACCAGTTGGACTCTCTTCCCTCTTTTTTATTTTTTTACTCTGAATAACAATAAACCTGCGTGTCAAAATGTGGGTGCATGTAGCTCCAGGAACATGATTGGATAAAATAACCTGATGACTTTCGGGAAGAAGAACTTTGTGTGTGTGTGTGTGTGTGTGTGTGTGTGTGTGTGTGTGTGTGTGTGTGTGTGTGTGTGTGTGTGTGTGTGTGTGTGTGTGCGCGCGCGCGCGCGTGCGTGCATGTGTCACTCCGGCCCAGTGAGAGGCCGATGGGCCAAACTTTAACTAACACACTTTTGCTCGTTATTCGTCATTGGAGGTTTAGGGGATTTTTTTGTTTTGTTTTATTTTCATTATTGAGCGGGGCTGGGTTCAGCTGGCTCTACAACGGAGCTCATCTGCACGCCAAATGTGTCACAGCAAGGACAAGCAAGATTGTCTACTCGCCCTAATAAATTGTGACAGTCAATTTGATCTGCGGTCTGTTCTGTCCTCACTCCACATGTCCATAAGCCAATATATGTCACCCAGTGACATTTGCCACGTGGTGAAACCGGATGACATGCCAGTCTATTTTGATTTGGATTTTTTTCCCCTGTCCTCTGTCTCCCTCCTCACGCTACACTGCTGTGACCCAGTGTGATGTAACCCTTTGAAGTTGTCAAATGGAACAAAGCTACTAGGGGATGCTTTTACACTGTCAGCTGCTTGGACAAGGAATTCTGGGATATGAAGGCCAGATATCAGAAACGTCTCTGCAGGCCGTGGGTGACAGTGGTCTGGTGTGGCAGTTAGAGGGTATGGGGGATGTGTATCTGTGTGTTTGAGTGTGTGTCAAACATGGGTGCATACACACTAGGTGTGTGTGCGTGTGCGTGTGCGTGTGCGTGTGCATGTGCGTGTGTGTGTGTGTGTGTGTGTGTGTGTGTGTGTGTGTGTGTGTGTGCATGTCTTTGAGAGTAAAGTATGTTGGGGCTGTCACTTTATCAAAATATCGAAATCAAACCAAATCATCAACATTAAAGACATAGCATTGTATGAACCTCCCTAACTATCTGAAGATGGGGCTTATCAAACTGCAGTGGAAATTGCGACTGATAAATGTATCTCATTGAAATGCAAAAATGAACATTTGTCATCAAATCATTTGCATTTCAATAACACTGACATGCCACTGTTTGATAGTTATTTGAGTCACCAGAATGCCAATATGGTTTCTCAACAACCACATGACATGCCTGCTAACTGATCATATCAACATAGCGGCCATTTTGACCTTACGATACACATGGGGTGGGGATTTCCCACCTCTTGAGTGTTAAGTAAGAGCTAAATGACTGTCATGTGAATATGGTCCATGACATGGCTTCAATACCAAGTTTATACAGTCATAACATTGCTGTGCCAAATAGTGAGGAAATTAATTGTAGTTCGCATTTTCTCTTGTGGAAAATGGAGGAAAGGACTTCCTCCAATTCTACTGTGGTTATGAAAACAAAGTCTACTGAAAATAATACATAAGAAAAAAGAAAACATGTGTGTGTGTGTGTGTGTGTGTGTGTGTGTGTGTGTGTGTGTGTGTGTGTGTGTGTGTGTGTGCGTTCATGTGTGGTGATCAGCTTTCCTACTGTATGTATAATTTCCCATGTAGTGTTTGTGGGACAATTGCACAAACAGCACAGCATTAGCTGATCTATCTGTTATTCTGCGCTGTGTAAATAAGCTTATCGCTGCTGTCGGGCAGAAACCTCAAATCTCTATTTTAATTTATTTTAAAATGTTTTTAAAATAATAAAAAATATATATAAACGGATTTGGACATACAAGGTTTCCATCTATGACGTTATATACACAACCTGGCTGACGAATCTATGATGTTCCCTTACATTCACACAATCAGCGGCTGTCTTCTCCCAACACACAGGTTCTCCCAACACAAAGGGCTGTTTTTGGCACGGCGGGACACTGTCGTACGACTAAAGTATAAATCAGGCTTAAGGTGTGCTTAAGAAAGTCTGGAGTGGTAATTGGATGTGGTCGAGGCATGGTCATTGTTCCCGGACCTAGTTATAAAACTTCATGAAGCATGAGAAACAGTAGTTAGTCTGAACCATATGCTATATGTCATACAAAACATCTCTGGCCACATTCATGTAAAATATATCTCCATGGAACCGGTCACATTCATACACAGTAATAGGAACCCTGGTCTGTTCTGTCCTGGCTCACTGACTGGCTGGCTGGTTGCCTCAACGACCGGCTAACTGACTGTCTGGTTGGCTGACTGATTACCAGGCTGGCTGATGGGCTGGCTGCCTGGTTTGGGAAACACAGGACCTTCATATATACAAAGTGAAAGGGTGTAATCAGAAAAAAAACAAAATGGAACAAAATCACCCTCGGTTTTCTGCTGTCATGTCCTGCATGCTGCATCAAGACAGGAGAAATGGAGGAAGGGAAAGTTGGAAATGGGAGTCAGTTTACGTGTGTGTGTGTGTGTGTGTGTGTGTGTGTGTGTGTGTGTGTGTGTGTGTGTGTGTGTGTGTGTGTGTGTGTGTGTGTGTGTGTGCAGCACTCTGCCACTGGGTGAGCTTATCCAGAGGATCTGTTCTGCTTCAAGAGATGGAGAGAGGCCTGATAGGAATGGAGTGTGCCACACACATGAGCTCACACACACACACACACACACACACACACACACACACACACACACACACACACACACACACACACACACACACACACACACACACACACACACCACAGGAGTATACCTACCTACCGCCGAGTGTATGAGGACTCCTGGTCCAAAATCAGCAATTCAAAAACAAACCCAATCGACTGCTCTGATTGTTCATTCTGACAAATGCACCCCTATTGGAGTACACACAGTCAAATCTGGAGTGGTCATTTAACCCTGGAAGTGTGAGAAATTGGACCGTTTTGTTCCCTGTAACGAGTGCTGTGCAGGGTTGAGTAACTTCAGCCACACTGGGGACAATGAGTTATCATCACCCATACCTCTTTTTAATGCACGACGCATTTGTGTGTGCGTGCGTGCGTGCGTGAGCCTGTGCGTGCGTAGGTGCGTGCACGTGTGTGTATGTGTGTGTGTGTGTGTGTGTGTGTGTGTGTGTGTGTGTGTGTGTGTGTGTGTGTGTGTGTGTAATAGAGACAAAGACTGTCAGAGAGGACATAGACAGAGGGCCCTATCTTCTGCCCGGCATAAGGCCATTTCTGCTCTGTGGTGAGCAAGAGAGCCTTTTGTTTCCCCCGCATCTCCTGACGTCATTATATCACATTATTAATGCTGCTCCCATAGATTTTAAGCCTGCATGCTTTCACTTCATGCACGATTGGTTTCATGGCTAGAAAAGTGTTCTGTGTGTCTTCTGATCTCCGCCACGTAATTAGGAATGCGGCTCACGCTGGGCACAACTTGTTCTTAAAGGTGATGGCAGCCGACAATCTGATTGGTTTAATTAATGTAATGTCAAAAAACCACCCCTGACTAATTCAGGAAGTGTTGCGCCAGGCGCGAACACATTGTGCCCACATAACGTGCCTTGTAAAACTGCCGTGGACACACTCCCAAGACGCAAGTTAAAGGACATGCGCCATGGCGCACAATTCAGGCGTTAAAATAGGGCCCAGAGTGTATTTTGTGTGCTGATGTAGTAGAGTAGATCACGTTCATAAATGCTTAAAGGTGAAAACAATACTATGATTGTGAGATCATTATTAGAATAATTTTGTCGGGTCCAAAATTATTGTTTAATTAAATCTGTCAGGTAACAGGTCACATATCCCTGTACTTTCTTTACCGCTCGTAGGCAGGCGCTGCGTTTCAATGGCAATTGCTGCCTTACAGACATGACTCAGGGAAATAAGAAACCTTATGCCACAGAGGTGCAGTGTAGTGCAAAGTCCAGTGGCTGAACTGTTGTCTCTAACGCACCTTTCATTTATACTTTGTCGTACGATGCATTGCACAGCATAAATAGCATGCAACACTTTCTGAGCTTGTAGATCGGCTATTTTCAATGTGCGACACGCTGCATAACGCAATAAAAATCAGGCACATAGAGTAAAGGCAAACAATCAACCCTGATATCAAGGGTTCCTGAAAACGTCTGAAAAAGTAAAAAGAATAAAATGCTCAGCAAAAAAAACATAAGCACCACCCTACTCATATAGTCAGCCTTAATTAAAACGTACTTTGCACTTTTATCAGAAAGTGGGCAGGGGGCCGCAGTTGTCTTGCCCTCTATCCTTTCAATCCGCCTGAACACACACACTATGCTCCCTCCCTAAGTGAGGAGGAAGGGCAGTGGGTGCCAAACGGCAAAGCGCGCCAGATCTTTATTTGAAAGCCAAAACGGTGGGTTAGAAGGAGGAAAATAAATAAATAAAGGCAGTCATTAAAATTCCTGCCTCCTTATTGACTGTACCCCCCCCCCCATCCCGCCTCACCCCTCCCTCACCCACCCCGTACATGGAATTTGGAAGCATCGAGGGGTGCGGATGGAGGGTATGGGTGGGAGGGGGGTTTGGAGAACTAGCGACAGGTTGAGTAGATCAGCTGCACGACACTCTGACGCACTGTTAGCTTTCTTCTAAATACCAACACAGGGAAGCCGACCCCCCACCTCCGCAAATAAACAATAAGGGTGTTGATGGCTTGATCTCCACACAGTGTTCATTTAACTTTGAGAGTGTATAAATGGACCCAAATGGACCACTGACGATAACACTGACGATTTCATTGTGCGGGGAGACAAAGCTCTGAATCCCCCCCTAAGAACCATTTGAAGACTCTTAATGTGCATTACTACCGCCCTTTCTTTCAACCCTGCAGCTTGTTCATGCAACTGCCGACTACAAAAAAATAAATAAAGAAGCAAAACACCGGCGGACGACGACCGGCGGGGGGGAGGTGGGGTTTCCTCAATGGCCTCTTCCCTTCTCTCCCAGAGACACACAGGAAAAAGGTGACCGCTGGCAACTGGCAGAGAGGCTCCGGAGATGTCGGCTTTCCTTTGCTGTGGCTGCGGAGCGGGGACCACACACGGAGTGTATGGGCAGATAGTGAGCGTGTATTAACTGACTGTCTGGCTCAGAGACGGGAGGGGTGGAGTGGAGCGGGGTGTTCAGTGGAGCCTGCCTGGAGGCTCTTGGGGGTCTGGTGGAGGTGGTGCTTACCCTGAGTATTGGTGACGGTGTCTGGGGCCACCGGCCTCTGAGAGGGGACGGGGTGGGCTTCTGTGTCCCTTCACGGACCGCTGAAGGCTGGCAGGATACACATGGAGAAAGATACAGAGGCACCACATAGAAAGAGAAAATCATTCACTCGCACACACGTGCGCGCACACACACACACACACACACACACACACACACACACACACACACACACACACACACACACAGAACAGATATAGGAGCCTGTGGAACTGTCTCTTTCCGTTATGCACATGCAGCACTGTGCGTGCGACCGTGCGTTCATATACACACAACTGGCAGAGATAGTGCATATCTATGTCACCGTGTGTGTGTGTGTGTGTGTGTGTGTGTGCGCATGCGAGGTCCCCTCCTCAGTCTAAATCACCTGCTGACAGACGCGGCCCATGGCTGTCAGAGGGGATGTGTCCGATGACACACCAACCCCATCCCTCGCTCCATCCATCCATCCATCTTCTCATCCTTCTATCCCTCGCTCCAGTTCTCCTTCATGCTCTGCGGTAGGTCAGGTAGAGAGAAAGGGAGAGAGAGAGATGGAGAGGAGACGGATAGAGGCAGAGAGAGAGAGAGAGAGAGAGAGAGAGAGAGAGAGAGAGAGAGAGATGTTGAAAAGAGAGACCTTTATTATGACCATTGTTTCAAGCCCACTGATTCTCCATCATGGTCGTCTCAGATGTCTTTTCAACATACCTGAGCTCTACCTCTATTCCCTCACTCTACCTCTCCCTCTCTCCCCTCTTCTTCTCCACTCCTCTACCCCCCCCTCCTCCACCCCCATCTTGCTCCCTTCCCTCATTACTCCTTACTCAGTGGGAGCAGGAGGACTTGTGGAGGGGAAATGAAAGGAGAGAGAGAGAGAGAGAGAGCGAGAGAGAGAGAGAGAGAGAGAGAAGGAAAGTGAGTGTGAGTGAGAGACAGACGGAGGGAGTGTGTGAGAGAGAAAGGGGGAGTGTGAGAGAGGGGGGAGAGAGGGAGAGAGGGAGTGCACCTGGATGGGTTGGTTTCCTGGACATGCTGTGAGGGTCTATTGTCCCTCATGTCAGCGGCCCCTCTCTTTTAATGGGGCCCGTATATCATCGTTCTGATTATGGCAGATGACTGGGGACCCGGGAGGGAGGACGCATGTGTGTGTGTGTGTGTGTGTGTGTGTGTGTGTGTGTGTGTGTGTGTGTGTGTGTATGTACGTGTGTAGTTATACAAGTGTGTGAGTCTGAGCATGTGTGTGTTATGGAAGCAGGGAGGGAAGGAGAGGTTTGGGGACAGAGGCTTAAAAACGCAGGGACCCCCAAATCCCCCATCGGCTGAAATCCTAGCACTTAACCCCGGCTATGGCATTGTGTGCTGCCATGGGGATTTTCTCTCTCTCTCTCTCTCTCTC